>NC_143394.1:23144193-23448467 GCF_980474605.1 Leiobunum rupestre | reverse complement strand
TCAAACATTAAATAAGCATTGATTGCTTTTATAGGTAAAGTATTTCCTAGAATTCAACGTTAAATACAAATCAAATTGCCTTCTTTTCTCATTTTGGGCGATCATGTTAAACAGGATTGGAAAGGGGCCATAAATGATCAAAAGAGCTCAAATAGGACTTTTCATAAGGAATTCTTTACGCAACCCGCTTCGATTTCGGCTTTCTTTTACCTATAAATTGAAGCACTAGTGGTTTAATAACTTAAAAATCGGTCATGACGCCTTGGCTTTAACGTTGTCACGAAACTAAAAGTCGCGCGCGAGCCCTCTGATTTTTTGCTCGATTTTTCTCAATCAATCTGGTTTCGAAACACGCACAGTAGTAGACACTTATATAGATGTATCTATCTAACTATATATAAATATTTATATTTATATATTTATATCTATCTAACTTTATAAACGAATAAACTTACGAATCACCGAGGAAGACCTATGTGACGCTATAAAAAAGTTAAACCCACTATAGTTTCAGGCAATGATGTCATTCCGAACTTTGTAATCAAAGGTTGTAGTGTTACCTTAATCAAGCCTTTAGCTTTAGAAAAGGTTTTCAAGGCGATCCATCAAATTATCGTCCGATCACCGTACTAAACTCACTCACCATGGTCTTTGATTACGTTTCTACGCTTGGTTTAAACTCTATATACCCGAGACCCAACATGGTTTTGTACGTTGTCATTCGGTTGAAACCAACTTAGCGTGCTTCGCAAACTATGTGCAACACTTGGTTACAAATCGTAGTGGAATACATTTATGAAAAATATCATTTATATTGTTACACAGATTAAAGTTGGTCATTACACGATTTATAAGTTTACATTAAAAAAAAATTCCTGTTACAGCTAAGATTTCAATTTAGTGTTAAACATTGCAAAAGTTCTGGGCATTGCGTACGCGAAACAACTAGATTATTCATAAACTTCACGTCCATTTTCCTTAAAGTTTGATCAATTTTATCTAACATATATTTTTCCAGAAATTGTTCGTAAGATATATTACGGTCAGCGTTACATAAATGGTATACTTTTTGTTGATATTTTCTAGTTTCTTCAAATTGTTTTTGCAAGTACTACTGTATACAACTGAGCAATAAGTAAAAGCGGGTTTTATAATAGATTTATACTAGGCTACAAGGCAAGGAGTAGATTCAATTTGCTTAGATATTATATATGATGCACCTATTAATTTTTAAGCTTTAATTATAGTCCGGTTTATATGTGAAGTAAAAAGTAGTTTTTGGTCAAATAGTACCCCTAAATCAATGACACTTTCTTGTCGATTTAATGTCGAGCCATGTAAATCATAATTATATAGGATTTTATTAGTCTTACGAGTAAAAGAAATTGGGATATTGTTTGGCTGACACCATTTGTTTAAAGTTATAAGATCGTTTTGAAGTAGTTTGCAATTTTTAGGAGTTTTGATAATTTTGCATAGTTTATGTTCGTCAGCTAATTGGAATAATTTGGAATGTTTTATGAGATGCGGAATGTCAAATATATATACATTGAATAACAGCGGGCCCAACGATGAACCCTGAGGAACGCCGCACTTGACCTGATACGATAAGTGGGTTTTTTTTTCTATTTATTTTTAGAAAGTTACTTCGATTCGTGAGGTAGTCCGTCACCCATTGAAGTAAGGATCCGGATAACCCGTGATATTCCAGTTTCTGTAATAGCCTCGGGTGAGACACCCGATCAAAAGCTTTGGATAGATCAACGTAAATTGTGTCGACCTGACCACGATTTGTAACCAAGGGTTGTACATAGTTTGCGAAGCACGCTAGGTTGGTTTCAACCGAACGATTACGTACAAAACCATGTTGGGTCTTGGGTATATAGAGTTTAAACCAAGCGTAGAAATGTTTGTGGATCACGTAATCAAAGACCATACATATATATAGACATATGGCGCAACGCCTCCATGGCTTTCAACACCCTATAACATATGGCTTTGAAAAAGCCAGGTATTTTAATTTTTTACGCATTAGAATGCACGCTGGCTCATTAAACTTGATAGGGACTGAAGAATGAGCGTCAATAATTTTAATGATGTTCCCTCGAGGCTTGCCAAATTGGGCTTGGCCTAATTTTTTAATAAAAGTCAACAAATCTAATTAATTAAAAAGCGCGACAAAGACAGACGACACTATAAAGTTCGTATTCTTAAGCTCTATTTAGTTTTTTCCATGCCGTCAGCTCCGCAACCTACAAGTTTCCCCTTTTAAGGAAGTAGGAGATAAAAGCTGGATTAAAAATAGTTATGATGAAGAACGTTTTTAATTATCAATTCCAAAGTTCGAAAGTTATAATCTGATAGCAATTGGCTAGAAAGGCACACCCATTTCTGTCTCTTCCATTAAAAATAAGCCACTTTTAATATTGAAAACTTATTTTTGAGTAACTTTAGTAAGAATATCAGTTAAAAACGTGATTGTTGTCTGATATTTTTGCTAGACATTCACCGAAAAAAATTGGTAAAAAAGAAACCAATGTTAAACAACATGAAATATTGCTATAAAAAATCATCCCAATTGCTGACTTAATGTGGAATTATAGGATTCAAATTTCCAAAACTGAACTGTGTACTAAGTTCGAATTATACAACTATATTTTGTGTAATATATTTAAGCAGAAGTATAAAATTAATTATTGAAAATAGGGACAATAAATTTCGATTTTTAGGTTTTTGTAGGGATCTTGTAGTAAAATACGGACTATTTGAAATTCTAAAGATTGCTTTTTTCATTGGCAGAGGTTTACTGGTTGCTTCAAGTCTGTCTCACTTGGTCGCTTTGCAATATCAAGTTACCCAAATATTTAGATTTGTTAAGTAACGTTTTTCACAGATAACTCCATTCCGTAATCTCAAATATTAAAACAATACCATTGTTGTTACAAAAGTGACTAACATTTGTAAAAGAATAATTGAACATATTGACTCTTCTTTAACAAAACGTAAGTAACTTTGGCTTTATTTATTAATTAGCGTGAGTGAGGACGAGTTACCCGCAGTCTTCAGAAAGGATATTTCAAGCCGCTGAAAATGGTTGGCTTTTCGGGAAACTCGCCTCATCGTCTGTTCCATATCGGGCAGTTTAATCGTCCTTTTGGAGAAGTGCCACGACTTTAATAAAGTAAACAACCGAATAGCCTATACAGAGCGCACTATGGCGGCTAAATGAACGTTTCGCCCTAAATCTTTCTACCTATCTACAGATAATATTTCTTTTTCCGCTAGTGTTTGTCCTTTGTACAGGGTCTTCCTAATTGTTGGTACTGACGATTAGAAAATAACTTGTCCAGGGAGTAATGAGGTAAAACATTAACATTGCAGAAAGATTAAGCACCCCACGCTACGAACCGATACGTCTAGGCTTAAAACGTTTTGTTTAGCTATAAACTACTTGTCAGTTCCCGTTAAACCGTGTCAGGTTTTTGCTTAACTTCTATAACACCCTTGAAATACCACGAATTCTGCCATGGATATAGGACAAATTTATGTTTGGTTTTTTCCCGGTAAACAATTATGTCACTACAAAGAAACTAAGGGTACGGCAAGATGATAAGAATTCTTGAAAGAAGAAGAGCTTTTCTTCGTTTTTTCCAACTTGACACATTTTCAAACCGTTGTTCTTGAAATGTTTGTAGTTCACAACGATACAATAGATGTTTCTATAAAATATGGGAGGTTACGTGTAAATGTTTTTTCTACGTCACTAGCTATAATTAT
Organism: Leiobunum rupestre; assembly: GCF_980474605.1. NCBI lineage: Eukaryota > Metazoa > Arthropoda > Arachnida > Opiliones > Sclerosomatidae > Leiobunum > Leiobunum rupestre. The sequence continues at coordinate 23,444,690 of NC_143394.1, read as the reverse complement.
TGAAGATAGAGAGCACGAGCTCCAATCGATAAAGATTTTGGAATTTGAAAGTCCACGTGCGAAACGCGCGTGCCGATAAAATACTAAAAAGCTTAAGCTCGTGACGCGGATAAAAACATTTTATGCTTTTAATTTTTTATTGTTTTATTTTATGGAAACAATTATTAAGATGGCCACTACCTTAATCGAGCTCGCTTGGAAAATAACCATTCCTAAGTAAAATTTGCGCTTTTAATCTTTAACGGGGAAATATTAACAACCAAATTTATTAGTTTCAGAATGACCAAATAAACCTTTGAAATAAAACAAACGCGGGCTACATGCTTCAAATAGACGCCACCATCATCGCTTCAAGATTCTGGAATAACATATTCCAGGCGAACACAAATGAATGACGCAATCGGCGAAAAAGTTACCTCTTCGCGTGAAGCTACTTCTTTGAGTAGTACGTTACGAAGTGTAACACTCCGCCATCGCTTCGTGCACGTGGTAAAGCGCGACTGAAAATCAAATTTGAGCTTGGTAGTAACAAATAAAATAATTGTTCACGCGTTTATTTTAAAAACGCGATACTATTCCGCGTAAAGAATGAAGTGATGCAAAAGGAGAAAGCGTACCGAATCATTCGGCAAACGTAGCCCACGTAAGCCAACGTGGCTGCCTCGCTCTTACAGTACGCGTCTGATCTGCTAAGACAAAAAGGTCGCGCGAGAGGGCGAAGGGGCCGGTAGTCAGAATTCAGAGCAATTTCGAGGCCCCGCGCCTTCCTATGCCTCGACACTAAAAATAGCCGCGGCGCGCGCGCAAACGCCCAAATACAAACACACCCGAGAGATCAGATCGGGAAAGAGGAACTCTCCGCTGCGACGATGTAAAAATACAAGCGCCCAAAATACGCGAAGGGCAGCACTGCTCACATTCATGACGTTCATCATTAAAAAGGTTATAGCGCTCCAAACTACTACTCGATAAGTTCGCAGATTCTCGCGTCATCAGATTTATTGGTGTACGAAGGGGCTTTAACATTTAGTCTCGATTTTGACGTCGGAAAGCTTTGCGAATCACAAGGCGTAGCGTTTTATAGGGTAATACTACTATCACGTGACGCTACATCAACCATGCCCGAAAATCAGAGCCACGCTCGAAGCTACAAAGATATACTAATCTTTTGCAAATTTTTGCTATTACTATTTTACAGAATTATAAGATTTTTTCCATTGCACTCCACGTGGTCAAGTTGCGATGGGTAGGGGAATAAATTTTAAAAATTTATTAAACTGTACATTAAAATATATCATTTGAAAATGGCCATACGAAACAGAAAGCATCTCTCCGAAATTGAATTGAATCAGCCGTCTGCGACTGATTTTTATTCAAACGTGGTTGAGCCAACTTTTGTGTTATGTAAACCAAATAGGGAATGAATACCACGTTTTATTGAATATCGTTTTTAATATTTTCTAGTTTTGCACAAATGATCATGTAATATGTTAAAACCAACGTTACAAAAAACCAACAACATTTAGGCTAGTGCTTGAGCTAGGAAATCGATAATTACATTAACGTGTCTTAATGCTATAAAATTTGCCTTATTTTAGCTTCCATATTATATTCTTCACTCGATACAATTTTAACTGTTAAATTCTTGTGCTAAACCAAAAAACATGAAATATAAGAACATCCGATAAGTGGCCTAACACTTGCCTAATGAGGTTTTTTGGGTGCATAGTGTGTGTCTTAGGATTTAGTTGAATGTACGATAACGTATCGTATTTGATCTTATCCAAACGACGAAAATGTGTATTATTATATTTAAAAATATATATAAAACTATCAATTTTGTGTAAAACAAATTATTTTAGAGGTGCGCCTATCTACACATAAAGGTTTTATTAACTTTATCTAAAGCGTTTTTCGGAATTACATCAAAACTTACGCAGCAAACCTTAACTATAAAATAAACCTTCTGGATAGATTTAGTGACAAAAACACATAAGCGAATAGTAATCCTCGCTCGCTTCGCTCGTATGGCCAATAAAGAATAATAGTGTTTAGATTATGTCGTATTGATTCGAGTACCGTTTGAAGAGATAAGGTGTAGTCGAAGAGCGAGTTAATAGATGCCATAAACACGCGGCGGGCGTGCTACGCTTCAAAAGATTCAAAGTATATCTTGGGCTGCACCTCTTCTTCCGACACAAAATCGAAGCTGCAAGTATCGTTTAAGAGTTTTGTTTATTTTTCCAAAATACACGTACCAATGTGAAAATAAAGCGATTTTCGGAAAGAAAATAAACGTTTAATATAACCTTATTTTTTCCGTTATATGGAATTTGGTTTCTATGCCGGTGTGCGGATAAAGTCTCATTTTATTAAAATGGTCCTTTAAGAAATAATCACACAGTAAGCATTCTTTTATATAATATCAATTTGGCAAATGTGAGTATCCTGTGATCTTTAAAATGTTTAATTTTTAATTTCTGTAAGCCTATGTTTAATTTAGTAAAAAATAATTTAATTGCTGATGAAATGTATTTTATTATAAATTATGTTAAATCGAGTATTACCTTTTTAGGAATTTGGCGCCATACATAATTTCCTCCCCTAATTTTTCAAACCACGTGTTATAAATAGTGTGAAATACAGTGGTTTTTGAGGAATTATCCCACTAAAAGTACCCCCGCTTTGGCAGTGCTTTAATTTCTCATATCTACTAGACCACCTTTCGTTAATCTAAAACAACGTACCTCATTTTTAAGAAATATTTGAATAAATATCCAAACTATAATGAAAAAATTAATTTATAGCTCGGATATTGTTGTTTATATGTTAATTAAGGGTGCATTTAAACAATAAACACTAAATATGAAACAATAAAGGTTTCAAGTGAGAAAACCTCATCAGGGCGGGCACGCTTGCTCTAATAGAAAAATTGGGTGTTCATACTATCGTTCTAGACTAGTGACATGAGCGAGAAAAGAGAGAAGCTATGCCGCACCCTACCAAACAAGGAGGGTTCTACTCCCTTTAATAATAAAATTTTTCTTTCAATCTGGGCAACTTGTCATTCTTAAAACTGAAATTAATTTTTTTTAATCGAAATAAGTGATGAAACAGAACATCGACTTAGCGTTCCTAATTATAAGAGAATAGGTTATACCAGAAGTGTATTATACCTTACGATAAGGGAATCCAGCTTGGTTATTACTATCTAATTACTTTTAATTGCGGATGTGCATACCACATCAGGGCTCACATTTTACTACGTGTGCTGTAAAATTTTAATAAACTATCTTTAGGTATATTTATTTATAAAAATACCATATTTTCCGATGAAATTTTTTTAGAAAGTAACTATATTCAAGCGCTGCAGATTTTTTCTCCGAAACGTATTTTGAAAAATCCGCGGTACATGTTTCAAGCAATGGGGGATACTTTTCTCGATAAACCGATATAGCATATTTCTGGTTATACTCGCTTATTGGTCATTAAATTTAAGCATCTACCGATTGTATTCCTAAAATAAAAATACACGTTAACGCTATCTCTGTAAAATGTCTCCAAAGATAAAAAAAAAATTATGAAAAAGGTATTGTATTAATGTAAATTAGTAACACCAAAAACCAACGCCGAAACCGTTTTGAAAATATAATAAAAACTTCTATCGGAGCACAGACAATTGTGAGGGGCACAATAGCTTCCCCGGAGATAGCCGTCAATGTGAGAACAAAGAAGGAATAACTGTAGTGTTTATTAAACTGACGAGAAAGTAGATTCTTTTGCACCCTCGGCGCCACTCCGAGATAACAGGCACTCTTTCATAAATATCCGAGCCTACGTCTTTATTAAGACCACCCACTGAAGCGGAAGATTTTACACTTTCACCTCGCAATTACAGACCTCGGTAGAAACTATATACTATTTTGCCGACAGTCACCGTTGTCGTATAATTCCGCCTAAGATTCGCTTTGTTCGTTTTGGAATCAAGCGATGTGTTTCTGTCCTCGTTTGCTTTGGAATTCTTCCCTGGGACAGACTAGGGACTACCTCGACTCCATTTTCCAGTTTTGTTTCGGGAACCACATTATCAGATTATAGAAATAAATTAAGCGCCTAAAACACGTATGGACTTGGTTTTGCGGCTACTACACTTTCCACCCGCAGCTTTTTTTACAAGAGCTTAAAGGGATACAGTATCGTTTGAATTTCAGTAATATTTTTAATGATACCACGACGTCACACCCACGACACTGTCACGCTGATTACATTATCTTAGAGCGAGCTTTTGCCGGTAAAAGTAACGACAATACGCGATTTTTTTTAAAGCGCTTTATTGTAACCACACTGACCATAACCACCCGCATTTTCGGGTCATCGAACTAACGCAAAGCCTTTCAACACCGATTCTGGTCGATACCAACCCAGAAAGACTACAGCCAATTTGCGGCATTATTCGAGCGTTTAGCTACTACAAAAATACGGTAAAATCCATCGCGTATCCGCTTCGCTTCACTCGTGTCCCATTTGACAAAAGGGAAGGCCAAGACCCAACACGTCGTCGAGGACCGGCAGGGAGGGAGACAGTCAGCGTCCAAAACAGCGGCTTTTTATTGTATTTTTACTCCACAAAGGTCCAACTATAGGCCCGGTACGCTTCTCTATCTTTTGGCCCTCCTTAAAGTGGCGAGAATAACTCGGCGACCCGCACCGCTCAAAAGCGAATCTTACTTTTTTCGTGCTGGAATATCTTTTGACAAAAAGCGACGGTACTTCGCGTTTAAGCCTGAAATAAAGTGTTTTGCACTCGGTAAAAGGAGAATCGTTTCGTACTTATGAATGGATATTATACGGCATTAAGGCGTCACGCTATTCACCTTAGCAGTACCGATTAAAAACGCTGGATTGCGCCATCAAAGTGGGAGGAGTTGGAATATTTAAGCGTTGAACCACTCAATTTACTTGAATGGTGCGCGGTGATTTGGGTTACAAATTTTTGCTTTTAATACAGCCTTGAATATTTGATTTTAATGTCGGAGAAATCCGATTTTCGGATTGGTACTCAATTAAAAGTATGCACTTAAGAAAAATAATTATTTTGCCATTTTCCAAATTTTTAGCTTTCTAATTTTACACTTACTACGCTAAACTATTGGTAAAAGAGCATTCGGTGCTACACGTTTTGTCCCTCCATTTGGGTTGCACTATATTTTCATCTAACAAATAATTTTTGCACCATTTTCATTATTAGGAACTAAATCTAAAAATCTTCCTCTTACACGCGCTATGACACGGCAGAAATGTGAAATTGGTTGAAACACCATAAACATGGAAGTTAGTATTCCCTTCAATGGGAATAGAAACACGCTACTATTGGTTTTTAACATAACTAGCGCCAATCACCACTAGCTTCTATTAAACCTTTTGGCAATAATTTGAAATGCGTTATTTCAAAGAAATAAAAGGTACGGCTAGTTGATAAGAGTTCTTGCAAGAAGAAGAGCGAATATATTTTCGTTATCGACCACTTGACGCTTTATCGAAAGATTTGCAGTTTAAAACAACCATAAAAATGGCCGCTACCGTTCAATAACTCCTGTAAATAATGTAACGGTCATATGTGGGAACCGATTGGTAAATACGGCAATAGAAATCCTCTTAAGAGACCACTTTCGGGTCCTGTTCTGAATGAAAGTTTGAGCGAGGTCAGAACGTCCGATCGTCCAACAGGGGAGAGGTGGTCGCGCGCTACCCTATATCCAAATCTTGTATCATCCGCCCGGCAAACACAAAAGGCGCTTAAGGCCATTGTGCCCAAATGCGTCAACGGGATCAATGGGAGCTCGTCCAACACTTTAACCGAAAGTATTATCATTTTCGTAATAAAGCCACGTTCGGTTGCGGGTGGTAGGCTCCAAAAGTTGTTTACGGTTAGTCCTTATATTGCTCCAATTGCAAATAGAAAACGCCATCTTTCGAAGAAAATTTCAGAAACTGTGGCCATCTACTCCGTCAAACGAAAGAACGACATTTTCTTATGGTTTCTAGTTTTGTATACGCGGAGTACCTACGGATTGCGTAACCAAGAGGTTTTTATTCGTTACATATGTACGGTACTGGCTTTCACACTGAAGAGAGTCTCCGTGTAAATAATTCGGTTAAACTAAGTCATAAAATGTCAACTAAACTTATTGATAAAGTTTTATATTAATATAAATTATAAAAATTAGATTAAATTAATAATGCTTCGATAAAAATCAACTCAACTAAGGAATAAAAATTCCACTAAACTATACGTAACAAAATTTCCATAAAAACAAAGTGAAGCAATCCTTCAAACCAAGTGATAGGATTTCGACTAAACTAACTTACTAACATTATATGTGAAAACAGATCGACATTAGCGCTGCCGACACCATCCACAAATTCGTTAACTGTTACTACGGTTAGGTGCGCCTCGCAATGTGAAGTAGCTCTTATGTATGGGCAGACTTGTTAGTCTCGCATCAATCCATGGCGACCTTCCGAATTCAACACCTCGGTATTTCGTTATCAAAATTTCGTAACTTGCCTGTTGTCATTTTAATTTACTTGAAAATTAAACTGCCTTTTGAAATAAATTAATTAATATTTCTGGAGATCGTAGTTTTTAAATTAATTCTACTGGAAGAAGTTAAAAGATAATTTATTAAGCTTTGAAGGCTGATGAACATCGAAGGTTAATATAATACCAAGAAATAATGTGTTTTGGAAATTAATATTAATTGTTAAAATTTAAATCATGAACACGATTTAAATCCAAAATAATTTTTTTTATAATTTTATTATTTTTTAAATTTAATTCCTAAATAAACTAAATTTTATATTTTATTAATTATATTATAGCTTTTATTGGAAATTCCGCGGTTGATATTGACTGCAAACTACGATACTAAAGATAATTATACGTAATTTACCATTAAAATGTAAATTGACGCCGTAGTAGAGTGTGGTCTTGGGTGGGACGACAGAGCCGCTGTCCTTCATTCCCACCTTCAACGGGCAAATTAATTTATTAATTATAAAAATATCTTATATTATTGGAAATCTACAAATATCGGTACATTGTCATATAGACATAATAATCGGGCTTCTTATTTTTTAATTTAGAAAAAACATAAATTTATTTTATTTTAAACAATTTTTATGTTAATTGATTTCATTTTTTTTAAACATCTTAAGCCTTTTTGGAAGATTTATTAATTAATGTAATATTAATGTACACAAAATTAATCTTGGTTAAATTTAATTAGTAATATAGTTTGTTCTGAATTGTTATTGCTACTGAAACATCTATTGTAGTAGAGAGCTGTACGAGCTATACGGAAAAGGTTTTTTAACCATTGGAATACCGGAGGAATGAGCAAGTATCAGATTTATATTTAATTTTCCGATGGGGAAAATGGTCGGGAATGTATTTTACCTCTTGTCACAATACTTTGAATAGAGAATGGGAATTTCGGGAATGAGTGAATATTGATGTAAAATATAATGGGAAAGGTTAGAAAATAAAGATTTAACTGGGGACGGAATGGGAATTAATATTATTTCAACGGTAATGGGCGAGAATCGAAACGTTCCTGATTCAAATATAGTTCACTATTTTATTCATTTTCTTAAATACATGTAAGTATAATAGGACGATATAAATCATATAATATTTTAAATTATCATCCCTAGAGAACAGTGTGTTATTTTTGGTTCCCAGAGTAACATTCTTTCGTCGCTACGGGCCTGTTTAAAGTGGAATCCATAAGCTTGCCTTTTACGTTTCAGGGGGAGAAAGAGCTATTGAACGCCCGCCCTAAAATAGCTTAATTAAGCCGGTTGTATATTGACATTCCGTCTACAAATAATTTGCAATTGTTTATAAAGTTTGCACCACCGGGGAGACAAATTAAAAAGGCACGTTTTAAATCACAACGGCTGCTATTCTTAAGCGTTGCTTCTGGGTATTTCAAGCTTGGAGCGGCAACATTTAATGTAGCCTCATAGCGCGTAGGTAGCCGAGCCGCCGAGTCCGTCATCAGTCACTCCAACTGTTTATCAACTTTAAAATAGTTGCCGCCGCCACCGGTAGAATAATTTCGACGAAAAGCATGACCAACAAGGGGCAACACCGGCAGCGCCACTCGGCGGCGGAGGAAGAACTGTTTAGTTCTCATCATAATGTATTTACTCTCCCTTTCCGTGAAAGGGCTAAAGGCTGCTTTTCCTCCCAAGTCACTCGAAATAAAAAATATTTAAAAAAAATTCCGTTAAATTGACTCGGAATCGTTTGAATTTCGAGAATTAGGCTACGTAATCACTTGACGGAAGTGGTGGAGCTACCCGTCATTCGGCCAGAATTTTTGAAATGATTCTGTGGTCCTTTAACTGACCCAAGATTTAAATATTAACTATACCCCCCCCCCAAAGCGTTACCAATTCTGACTGTCTGGATTTTAATACGCGAGACATTTACGTACCTCCGGGATACTTCAAAATTATGTAAATTTAAATATTCAAATAGACGGTAATTTTTATATACCGTTTTATAAGTATAGTATACGAATAAATTTTATAAGATAGAGAAAGAGGTGAAGTTCAAACTATAAAACCTTTAGGAAGAACGTCTCGATGGTTTTTCTATGTATCTAAATTTCGTTTCTAATGCGAAATTTTAAAAACTCCAATAAGTGTTAAACTTAATTAAATAATTTATCACGTTACGATTTTTCCCTTCTATATAACCATGTCATTGCACACTTTTAATTATCAAATTTTATTTAATTAAATTTTACGTGTAATTATTTAAATTTATAACGAAATTAGAAATTTAAAATTAATATAAAGAAAAAATACTAATGATACATGAAAATAAATAAATTTTTTTCGTAACGATAATTATCGTTTGGTATTGAAATATTGGTTCATTACTATATTTTTTAAATTAGCGCAATTTTATTTGAACATTGTAAGGCGGAGAAATACAGATTATTAAATGAAGTATTCTTCCTCGCCCTACCTACTTCCAAAAAAAAACCACAGTTTCATTTTTTCAATTATCTCGTAAGATATTATACATTATAGAAATCTCAATGTTATTTAGTCAGTGGCTGCAAGACTACACTTAAAGTGATCTAAGCGGGCTGGCTGGTTTGTAGTCTAATTTACCACGATACTGAAGGGGAAGTGAAAATGTCACCGGCGAGCACTTCAATCGCGTTGGAAGACGGAAGTTGTAGAGAACTTGTGCGATTTGATTTTATCAGGGAAAAAGAACCTTTAATTTTCAAGCGTGAGGTAGATTGGGAGCAACGCTAAAAAACGTCTCAAATAGAAATAAATGCATTGTGGATAAAACTATCTTAAAGTTTTCATCGCCTCATTTAGTTTCATTTTAGACCACAAATCCAAATAACTGTTTCACTTTGTTCGTACAAATCATGTGTATCTGTTTATAGTAGCTATTGGCATTTGGTAGAAGAGGGCTGATCGCCTACTGAAATTTGAGCAGGATGACTCTTGAAGTCTTTCTGAAGCAGAATCTCTGCCTGCACCCCCACTCCCCCCCTACCGTCAAAATCTCGGTCAGCCGTCGTGGTTTGAAACGTCAGCGATTAATAATCGATATATATATCGATTATTAATTTTAAAGAGTTCCTCGGTAGCTGCAACGGCAACCTACAAAACCAGGACTATAAGAAATTAAGCACGTACAATGAAATCATAGACGATGCCCCATTTTGGGTACTTTTAGGGTGAAGTTTATTTGAAATGCTCTTAATCAGTTCCTTGCCTGACGAGTAATGAAATCATTCGTTTTGCGAAAGCCTTCTGTATCTCCGGGCCCTAAAATACAATTCGTATTTATTAATATATCAAGAAACGGAGAGTGACCGAGAAAGGACGCGAATACAGGATGGTGACGTCATTCCGACAATATGCGTATTTATCAATTAATTACGTAACATTTTAGCAGTGATATGAGAATATCGTTGATCTTGTTGTTTACGTAATTAAAAAATCATGAAATTAATTGATTGGACCAGTTTATTAATTGATGGGACCAGTTTATTAATTGATGGGACCATTTTTTTAATTGATGGGACCAGTTTATTACTTGATGAGACCGGTTTATTAATTGGTTGACCAGTTAATGTTTGAAAAACTTAGGGTCACTTCCTTGGAAAGAGTTTATTAATTTGAATTTTACTAAGCAATAATATTTTTATTTCTGAACCTCAATGGCGTATAGGCTCTGTGCGAAAAAAAGAAACGAAATAGGGTAAGAATTTGTTAGAGGACTCTGATAATTTTATTTTATCATTAATAATTTTCGTAATTTGCATATCAGTTTTCGTATCAGCTTCACAAATAAGTATGACAGCTGCTGTCTAGCACAAAGTTCTGACAAATAGGCATTTACTTAATTAAGCTAATACGATATAGCACTTAGATACAATCCAAAGTAGTTTAAACGATCACCACCACGCGGAGCTATTTCAATACTTTTGACGTCATTGTGACGAATAACGTATCGGAAATACTCGTGGCGATTAGGTTACTTATGATACCACTTCATAACATTAAAGTCAAAAATTTGATGAAATCACAAAAGCCTTGGCAATAGGAAATTTTTTTTCAAAAATTGTTTAAACCTACAAAAAACATGATATTTTGATTGGTTAAAATAGTATTTTTTGCATAATTTTGTAATAATATCACGAGGTTAAATATTTTCAAATCACCAACGAGGAAACTTTTGGTGTTTTTTATAAAGCGCTAATATCGTAATTTTACGTCAACTCATAAGACATTAAAAGGATCAACAGGTATTTTCTAGAATGTTGGGAAATGCATTTTTTAAATGTAGGTAAGTATAATTTGTAAAATATATCGAGTTTTTAAAAGCAATAATTTTGTTTCAATAGTTTATAATTTTAAGATTCGAAAAATATAAGACCGTAACTTATTGGTATCGTTTTAAAAACACCCTGTATACGTTTCTTTAAATATAAATAAGAGGTACTGGTACTTCAGAGTTGTCATTTTAGATAGCTTATAAAAAAAGGTGATCTTTTTTCCCTCGGCGGGCTGTCGTGATAGCGCGTATAATCCTGGTATCTCAATTTGGCTTTTTAAAATAACCGCCCCTAATAGCTGGAGGGTATACGTTAACGTACTCACCACAACCTTTGCAGGTGGCCTTCCTGACTGCTCGACTAGATGGGGATGACGCGGGTTCGGGCGCAGCGATTGCCACCAACGAAGTCCGCCCGTCCTGCCAAATATCAGAGTCCGAGAAAAAAGAAGCGCTAGCCGCTTTCGCGTAGACCAAATACCGCTCGTTTTTGCTTAGTTCGCGCACATTGAACACGCACAAGTTTGCCGCGTTACTATTATCACCGACAAAGGCGGAGTTCTCCAAGTTGGCCGCGTTATTATTCTGGCCAGCGAGTTTCCTTTTGCCCGGCCTCGCATTCGTCAACGGCGTCGATTCGAGTCCGTCCGGCAGCGCGCTCGCGTTCGCGAACACGACGAGGACTTTATCCTTGCGCCTAGCGCGCTGAGTCGGTAACCCGTCCGATTTGAACATCTTTTGAATCTGAAACAGGGCGGAAACGCGTCCCGGACGCGAACTTTTAACACTCTCCAACTTTCCCAAAATAACGATCGGCGAGAGTATGGCTTTGGAAGCGGGGTCTAAATCCGAGTTCGAAATACATTGTCGACTATTCCTAGGCTGGCAATGGGACATAGCGACTAAACAGGAGGCGGCGAAAAGTAGCCCGATCATACGCGAACTCGGGCCCGAAATTAGGCTCCTCATATCCGCAACAGCGTTGCAGCCGCCGCGGGATTTCCGGCCCCAAAAGCCGGTAAATATTTACCAATAAATGCTTTCTGTAAACGCGTGACTTCCTTCTCGACGAGTGGTGTCACCGATGCTGGCGCGGAGACGCGACGTTGCGGCGGCGGGAAGCGGCCATACGGATGAGGCGTCCGTCGTTCCCGAGACTCAGACATGCTTTGAGCGATGATCTTCGCGGCGTGTTTGTGGGGAAGCCCTTTGCATAGTGTACTAATCTCGCTCGCCAAACTACCGGCCGAACGTATTCCGGCGGGCCGATCTCGACGTCATGCGCCGGCGCTCGCTTTCCAACTCAGTCCGCGCACCCTCGCCGACTAAAAACTCTCCCCTCTTCTTCTTCCCGACACTCGATTCTCAACAGCTACATTTTCTTCTGGAACTCCCTGTCGAGATTCCTCTCTCTCTCTCTCTCTCTCTCTCTCTCTCTCTCTCTCTCTCTCTCTCTCTCTCTCTCTCTCTCTCTCTCTCTCTCTCTCTCTCTCTCTCTCTCTCTCTCTCTCTCTCTCTCTCTCTTCTCCCTGTCTCTCTCTCCCTCTCTGGTATTGTCAAAAACCAGAGATGAGAGAAACTTCGAAACGGGAGATCAATCGGAGGGGACAGCCCACAGCTCCGAAGAGAAGCCACTCGCAGAGAGAGGGAAAGAGAACGCCGAAAGGTCCTACACTAAGAAGCCTACACTTATAACTAGCGATTGTGCCGATTGTCCAAAAATGCTACGATACCCCTAGCCCGTAAGCGTGTCTCTCTTTTAACTGTATTTTCTTCGTATATACATATGGAAGCTAACAAAGACGAAATAAACTGTTTTTTTTTTCCCAGAAAATGTATTTCATTCTTGATCTATACACTTTTTCCATTTTTGGAATCGTTTCTATAGCTTCTAACGCATTATTAGTTAACAATCGGTTTTCCAAAATAATTTGATTTATAAAAAATGTCTATTAATTAATTTCAGAATGCTAAATTTTCAGTAATAAAGGAATTCCTTAAAATACCCGTTTCTTCTAATTTCAAATTTCGTGCCCGAACGGGACAAAACCGTATCTTTTATTATCGCTCCCTAACGTCATTTTAAGGGACTAATAAAAAAGAGATATTGGTGAATCATCCCCAGTAGGCAAAACTAGTTGGCACGACGTTTGTATTAGACAGGGACGCACGTGACTTTATATTCTATATAAGTCAGCTAATTCACATTTTGAACTGAAGAAAACATTCTGGTACTTGTGTATACCCTTTCACGAGTCTTCTGATATTTCGGTGTTCATATTATTTTCATTTAATCCTTTGAGCAATCCTTTGTGATATTTTCCAAAGAAATGTATTTATTTACAATACACGTTCAATCCATAAATATGTTCAAATCCTAAATAATTAGTTCATTATTAGTTGATTACTGTAACTAATTGATTTATAATTATTTCAGTCTTTTTACCACGATTTACTCTCAGGTTTACTGCATTATGGTCTTTCCGTCTAATCCTTAATGGGAGTACACACTTCCATGTTTCTGCCACCAGGTTTTACAAAAGCTAGAGGTTGTTGGCTCTAGTTACGTTAAAAAGAGGTCATACTCCCTTCAAATCGGCTAATTTGAAAGTCAGCGACCGAGTGAATACCCCAGATTTGCGAGTGAGCTTTAGGTGTGTGGTGTGGTACCACTGCATTTTATATTCATAACTTAAAGCTGATAAATACTGTTAATAATCTAGAAGACTCAATTAGAATTTAATAATTATAAAATGTCATGCGAAGTCTGATTCTCAAAAATGGAAATCTTAATGCGTTAGTCGGTGTACCAGTCCGTAGCTTTGACTATATTAAAGTGATTATGTAATCGATTACAGATTTAACACTACCAAAGGCTGTACTCGTTGTAGTCGGTGTATATAATTTAAGAAAGTGGTTTGCTCCTTGGAATTAGTACAACTGTAAGATTGGTACCAGTTGATATACCTCTAATATCCCGTAAATTATAAATATGAAATATAAAATTATAGATATAAAATATGAGGTTTTTTGGTTGAGACATTTTATACTTTAGATGGTCAGAAAAATATGGGGTATTTAATATATAACATTGGTTATATCGTTAAAAATGCAAGTGTTACGTTATAATTTTTTCAAAGAGAACGGTAAGCCCCATCTAAAAATACTGCTATTACAATTCAAAAGGGCTTAGTAAGTGAACGCTTAAGGACGTTGTTAAAAAGGCTAGTCTGTACCGTAACTACTCTTAATTTTTACACCCCCGTTGGTCCTGAGCCCTGCACAACCCTACCTGTTGTAGCTACATAATTACGGCACTCTGGCCAAGTTCACTTCAAGTTGATCCCCCAATATCGAAAAATACATACATCTTTTTCCTCTCCTTCGTTACCCCCATTGATAATGATGGTCACGTCGTAATTCAAACTTCGCGGTTCTCAAGGGTATTGCGCTTGACATTGAAACTGCTGACATATCTGACCGAGGCTACAACACCGGATTTAGTTAGACTTTTTCTGAGTAAGAGGGATAAAACTTAGGCATTGAAAGAAAACTAACATTTCTCTGTGGCATATACATCTCAACTAGTATTAGTCAAAGTGCGTAGCACTAACACAAATAAATTTAAATGCCTATACTGTGATAAAAATTTTAGAATTTATTTGATAATTTCCAGCACTTCAAATGACTTTGGGTCATTCTCATCTGGATGTAGTTGGAGCGTTATTGTTTGGTGCCTATGGTCGATAACAAACTGTGCAATATGGATTTTATTTAATTTGTTTCCCTATTTTTAAGGATGACTATGTTTAGATAATACGCAGTCATCATGGTTAAATTTACCCCCGTACAGGAGAGGGGTAGGGAAGAGAAACGTTATCTTCAATGGAGTCGTTCGACGTCAGCTTTAGTTAACCAATACTGTTAGAGAATGAAGGTGATTGGGAGCCGCGCTTACAATCGCCTTAACAATGGCATTCTCCCTAAGAAGAAATAAATACATTATTGAATTAACATACCACTATAATATTGCTAAGTTATACTAATTAATAGCAAGGTTTTTTTTTAATTTAATCCTGCAATGGACGCAACATTCGGTACGTACTAACTAATAATGTGGCATATGGTGAAGGTCTTTAAAACTGTTAACTGCAACTGCATCGAGCAGTGTTTCGAAAAATGTGATAAATAAAACCGCAAGTTGCGTTAAGAAATAGTTAAACTTTATTCGAAAAATTAAATCCGGAGGTTGTTTCGCCATAGAAAAACCAAAACACAGATTTGAGACCCTACCCCCATGGACTAATTAATTAATTAGTCCATGCCCCCCCCCCCATTAGGGGCTCCGTGGATTTTTTTTCAGATACAAAAGGGTTCCGCCATTCAAAAAATTTGGGAACCACTGGCATAGAGAATGGATTGAAGTTCATCCAATATTTCAACCGTTTTTGACCACTGTTTGGCGCCACTGTACAGGGTAATTTGAAAAATTGAAGGGGTCCTCCACAAAGATTGCTTGGTAGGTTATATTCCCTTAATATCAGATGAATCTAACTTGGGTTTTGAGAAAACACTATTAATATTGCTCTGACAATTATGAATAAATGAAATGAAATAAAAAATTTCCAGTGAGCCAGTGAAATTAATTTTCAGAAAGTAAAGGAGTTATTTAAAAGGATTTCTTCGGAGGTGTTACGGTAACCAAACTAAAAATGAAACTTGATAACAACTTTTCATTCGGAATTTTAAATATGGCGCGTGAGAAACATACGTCATGGAAAATGGGACAACAAAAATTACCAAATGGAATGAAGGTAATACAAAAACGAAATATATTCAAATACATAATAGTTACAAAACAATTACAACATTAATTAAACCCGAATAAGTTACTTGCGAACAGCCTTTATCTAAATTTAAATACCAATTTATTTCTAATAAACATATCTTCAAAGAATTCTTTCTTATATCAATATATTAAAATTATACAAAATATTATCGCATATATAAGTAAACGAGTGTTTATTTCTATAAATAATCCTAATGTATACAGTTGCTTAACCGTAATTTCTAGTGCTACAGTACGAGTTGTTGGTTAAATGCGATGTCGTCATTGTGGGCGTTATGGGGTTTAAAGTTCGAGTTGCGAATAATAAGACGTACGCTCAAAGAAATAATATCGTAAGTCAAATTTAAGTCTCCGTGAGATATAATCTTATTATTGTCAGGCATATTGCGGTATTAAAGGGACATAGAATCGTTAACATTTCTTACGAAATAGAGCTGGTCCTTTTATATAACAAATCATATGTGTACTATTTGAAATATATGACAAACTCCCTTTTCCGTCTACTCTGAAAACGAACAACATATAAAAGAAATCATTTTAAAAGAGCTAGCCCAGAATGCGGGCCTAAAACTCTGAAGCGCCTTTTAGTACACATGCTCATAGGGCCCAAATAACACGCCCTAAATATTATGACATACTTACCAGTAACACCCTGTATGTGTCTTATATTTGAATGGTATCGGAAGTGGATGCCGCACTGCTAGAAAGCTCAGCCAGTCGCTTTAGACAAACCTTTACCAAACATCGGAAAAATTGCCACGGAAACCTGTTTTTCCTCGGGCAAAATCGAGCACATTCCTTTAATGGTATTTAGTCATTACGAAAGCAAATTCAGGCTTTTAACAAATTTAATCCAAGTCAAATCCTAATGTAAAATTGGTCATCAAACCGTTTTGAACTAGGATTTAAAATCTGATAGGGTGTGGCTTTAGTCGTTTCCTTAAGGTAGCACCAAAAGGCTTTTGAATTATTTTTCGGTTCAAGACTGAACCTGTCTGCAGATTGCGGAAATAAAACTGAAAATGCCAATTTTTTGTCGCATAAATTTAGTACTGCATCAATTCTGGCATCCGTTAGTAAACAAAAGAGAAACTTAAGCTAGCGAGCAAAAATTATGTGAGTTTTTATTAAACCTTGGTCGTTTTCGCTCTAATTTTAGAATTGATAAACTTACACGTATATTAGTTAGCCAATTTACATTCTTCATCGACTTTATTGCTCAAATAGTATCTTTCTGTATTTCCCCGCGACTTTAAAAACCAAATACCACTCTCTAAAATTTTGGACCCCTTTCAAAATTTAAAGTAAGCTACAAACTTAGCCTGAGTGTTAAGTTATCATAAACGAAACACGATTCGAAATATTGTAATCTGTAAATGATGTTACCTCGCGTTTTCATAATATCGTTTTCAAAACGTACGTATTATTTTCGCTCTAACTGAATCAAGAAAATGGGGTGTAGTATCCTGTTTGAAAAATTCAATAGCGAATTACGAAAAACGTGTTTTTTTTTAAATTAGCGAGTTATCGCTCTAAGTGCACTAAGAAACAAGTTGCCGAAAGGCAAAATAAAAGTCCAGCGCTAGTTATTTGTGGAATATCAATGCAGCTTCGGCGGAAATATGTTTGATGTTTTGTGTATTGAACGGACTTGGTAGGAAGGTTTATTTCGGATGAAAAAATTCTGATTTTTACTACTAAATAGATACCTTTAGTTTCTGGTATCAGGAGTATACAATATATCCGTTACGAGAGAAGTATTCATCTCTATAAACTGCTAATGGTATTTACTTGAAACATATACTGTACCCAAGCAGGCTCCCGTCGATTTTTCAAGAGTTTAGAAAAAAAAATTAGTGAATGGCAAAATACATCATAACTATTATCGAGAAAATATGATGTATAAAATAAGTAAAAGCAATGTTATGATTTATATTGTCTTGGGCAAAACAGACTATCATTAATAAAATTATAATTTGTAGAATAGTGTCATACCTATGTTTATAATGTTACTTATGATAATTCAACAATTCTCAAACCCTACTCTTAAATGAAATCGTAAAGTCTTGAGAATGGTTTTGATAGTATTTACAACATTAATTTCATATATTAAACCTGAAAAAAATTTGCATATCACCTAGATTTCCATGTTAAATATACAAACTTAGATAGATGTAGATGGTCATGAAAACTGTAAACACTTAAAAAAAATTTATTCAATACATAAAATCTTAAAACAATATTTGTAAAATACACATGCTGTTCAATATATACACTGTTATACAATGTTAAATGTACTAATACGTATATGGCTGTACAATGAGTACGTATACTGCTACCAAATATGTAACGTATACTGCTGCAAAATATGTTACGTATACTGCTGCCAAATATGTTACGTATACTGCTGCCAAATATGTTACGTATACTGCTACAAAATTTTACGTATACTGCTGCGAAATGTATTACGTATCGCAATTTACTAAATTTAAAATTTCCATTAGATACCATAAAAATGTACAGTTACATTGTACAACAGCGTACTTTTGTATCTCAATACTAAATTTCAGTTTTCCATTAGATACTGTACAAACGTACAGTTACATACATACGCTGTTGTACAATGTATCTGAATACTAAATTTCAGAAATACCATTAGATACTGTAAAAATGTATAGTTACATTGTACAACAGCTAGTGTACGTATGTATCTTAATACTAAATTTCAGATTTACATTAGATACTGTACAAACTTATAGTTACATACGTACGCTGTTATACCATGTATCTTAATACTAAATTTCAGATTTCCATTTGATACGTGTACAAACGTACAGTTACATACATATGCTGTTGTACAATGTATCACAATACTATATTTTAGATTTAAATTAGATGCATTTCATATACATACCTGGTAGGTCTAATGAACCAGTTCATTTAATACAAACTCGTTAAGCACCACTATAAGCCTACGATTAGGTAGGCTTATGGAACCACCTACTACAATTAGATATTCTAATATTTAAAAATTAGTTTTGAGGATTTGCAGATTTAACAAATCCTGTAAAAAAATAATTAATTTTATTATTTAATATAATTATAATTATTATTATTATTATTATTGAAATATACGTACATGTACTACAGAGCAAGGACGAAACTGGAACGTGGTTTTCGAGACGAAAGGAATGTGCTTACTTTTCTTCATTACCTCGTAAACATTCACAGATAGCTAACAGTCGCGTAGTAGCTCTGACAATGGTTCCAGGTAATACATTTTGTCCCCGAGCCGAAAGGAATGTGCCGGCTTCTCTTAAACACCTGGGAGATATTCACCGATAGCTAAGGCCCACTTTGTAGCTTTGACAATGGTTTCAGGTAATACTTTTTTCTCCCGTTTTTACTATCAAAACATCAGTTCGGCATCGCCCATAGATGGCGCGCCGGACTAAAAAGTAACATTTCTCAATGTAAAGGGTCCCAAATTTTCAAGTTAAAAGTTCCAATTAGAAAATTAGTTCCTACAATGACGCTTTCGAGTAAATCCTCATTTCGAAATTAGCAAGTGTAATTAACTAATCGACTCCGCTTCGTTCCCTCTCGCGCTCGACAGTCACAAAATGAGAAAAATGTCATGGCCAATGATGGTTGCATTCCCGATTTCGTCGCTTCCAATTTTTGTCGGTGTAGCGCTAAACTCTTCCTTGGAAAAATGATTAAATGGCAACTTAAAGACGGCCCTCAAACATTTTTTGAGGGAAAATTTACGAAGTAGCTCACGGTACTGTAAAAATTGTTCCATCTGTTGCCGCCGTCTGTAGATATTTCGCGGCACTCGTGGAAAATAAGTGAAAAATGTGGCGTATAGTAAAAGTGGTATAGCGGCGTTTTGTTTTAATGGGAGAAGGCAATTTAGACAACTCGTTTTTCGTGAATCGTTTAAAAACCCTTTCCTAAGAAACAACATTGATCTCATTTTGACAAATTCGGAAAAACGTTGCGCCATTGTTAAATTTAAATTCGTTACTTCTATTTTTTTATTTTATGTAACAACAGCAGTACGATATAGTTAAATTATGCTCCGAAGATAAATAAAACGTAAAAAATGAAGCATTTTCTCTTCAAATTTAAAGTCGTTGTTGTGAGGAGAAATTAAATACAAATTTCCGAAGGTTTTTTTTGGGCTGCTATGAAAATGTTCTCAACTTCCGTGTGAGAAGCGATTTCACAACGAGAAAAGCCCCGTTTCATACTGTATTTTATGGCATTTTTTTAGGCTAAATTAGTAAGTTTTCTTCCATAACCATCTCAATTTACTTTTTAAATTTGCCCGTCTTTGACCTCAGAGCAACAGGAAGCGGAAAATTAAGACCTTTTTAATTATAACGCGATTTACTCTAACCCCGGTCTCTACTCTCGAGAAAGGGGTTTCTTTCCTCATTCCATTAAAACTCACGGAACATATCTGTAATTGTGAGCAACTACAGGGTCACCAGTGGTTATCAGAGGCGTGAGGACTAATCACCAGCCTCTCGGAAGAAAAAGTGAGATTAATATTTCGGTTTTCCTTATGAAATGATTTCCATTATGGGAGCAATATTAGTAGCCGAAGAAAAACTCTACAATAAGGGGTTTTATCCCTCGACGTAGAGTGACCCCAATTTCCTCCTTCTTCTTAGTTTTCGAAAAATATTGCAATTTGATTTTCTCTGAACTAAGATTATCCATACCATAAGAATTTACCAAGTCACCACCTTAAGCCCAAATCAGCTACAAACTTTTAATGCCTTTATTAAAAAGAAATGACAACTCTCCGCTAGTCGTTAGAAGTCTTTCGATCATGTAAAGGCCGAAACGTCACTGGCGCCAGCTATTTGAGCGGATCAACTAAAATTTAGTAGGAAATTAAATAATAAATAATTACGCGTACTTTGGCAAAATTTAGATTAATTTCTTATATTCTCCCACGAAATCGCAAAAGTATATTACAGCAATTTAAATATTTTTCGGTGCAAATTATCGCTAAAAGTATATTTTTCAAAAACGCGATGAGATTGAAGATTTAGGTTCCAGCTTTGAGATAAACATTCCTATTGAAATTAGTGAGACCTAGAATCCTTATATCTGTCTTATGCAAGACATTAAGAGGGTAACAGATATGTAAGGAGCGTAGGAGCGTTTAATACGTTGGAAGGGGCCAATCCAACTCAACCGTGGGGTTCAGAAATAAACCCCATCGCTCTGCAAAGCTGTGAAAACCAAAAACAGATTTAATATTTTTTGTCTTCTTCGAAATCTCTTTGAAACATTGGAAGTGATACTTTACACTAAAATAGGGTAGAGCTTTGCAATTTTCTAATACAATTTGATACAAAATTAAAAGCAGTCTTTAATACGTTAATTTCCAGTTTTGAACCGACCACCAAGTTGCCCCTCTAAAAAAAATTTGGGAGGGTCACAGTCCTTTCCCCCCCCCATTCCTAGAGGGAAATGTGCTATTTGAAGACGTAGCGTTCTCTAACACTTATCGGGATTTTTGTATCAGTTTTGCAAGAGCGATGAGCGCCCTCCTATGTCCTCGCTTGACGTTCTTGTTGTCTGCAGCAACATCTTGTAATGAGGCAAGCACGTGTAAGAATGAACGCGATTAAATGAGCCTAGTTAAATGGAATGAATCGAGAAGCGTGTAAAGAGCTGCACCCATTCAAAGGCGTCGCGGAAGGAGAAGCGATTACGAGGAAGTCATTCCAGAGTCCGCTTAACTAGAGCTATTTATTTGTCTCTTCTTATTTTTCTAGGAATGTACATAAAAATACACGGTTAAACCTTTCCATATGACTTACAAAAACACGTGATCGAGATAGAAGGACAACCGGAGAGATTCTGGAGTTTCATTGAAAGCACCGCATTATCGTCGTATTTCTTTCGCTAGAGGAGCTTTATTTCATGGGTATGATGTCAATTATACGTCACTCATAAAATATCTATCAGTAATCATTTAGACAAACTTACATTTATGCAATATAATTATAGACTTATGTTGTTAGACTTTTGTAATTTGAGGCATAATGTCAACAGTTCATCAGTCTAGGAGTACTCTACTTTAAATGGTGTTTTAGCTTTCACTGCAATACGTAGTCCGTAAAATTTTAAAATATTTAAATACGGGAATTTAAAATGACGGATCAAATAAGTGCTTGGGACCGTTTTTTGGGTAAAATTTTAAAGTAACTGATAAATTTTTTAGTCATATTTGCTCACCATATCGCATTTCATTGATTATGTGTCTATATATTTTTGGGGGTAACATTTAAAGTACCTACACAAGTCATCTACTAGTCAAAGCAACTTTTAGAATTATACCACAGTTTTAACACTGGATAAACGTTAGTACCGAGTGGGAAAATAGCACAGGTTGTTTTTCACGTTAAGGTTTTCTTTATATAAATATTTGCACGCTGTTATCACACAATCCCTAAGGGACTTGTGTGAACTAAGGTCACGTACTGAGTAGCCACCGCCGCTGAATCTTACAATTAGGTCTAGAAGGGTCAATGATATGTCAATCGACATAAATATCCTCACCATCATCAAGTCCAAGATTATGGGCCGGTCTGGTCGGGGATTGATTGATCGGCCCTTTTTTCGCTACATCATCTGAACGCAGGGGCGTACCGAAGAAAGTACGTTTGGAGGTTGAGGTAAGTGAAATTTGCCAAGTAAATAACAAAGTTTGTCAAGTCGTCTAAGTTTGGATTGTTACGGTAGATTTCAATTTAAACGTTTTATTCAAATTATAATCGGTGGCGCCATCCGCTGTTAGCAGCAGGAACTATATACTATACAAATGAATTAATAGTACTAGTGTACTTTGAAAGTTAAAGATGGCGCCACCCGTATAATGATAGAGTTGACGGGTGAGTGCGCAAACACAAAATTTCAGAATTTGTTTCGCGAAATAACGACTAGCGAACGCGCGTCTAGTTATAGTGAGTGAAGCATTTGCGTACTCTCTTTATACAGGGTGTTACGGGTAAGAGTACCGAAACTTTAATAATGTGTTCTATGGGGCAATACGATTTGAAAATGTCTAATGAACCATGGTCCTAAAATGTACCGTTTAGGAGATACAAGCTTTCAAAATTTGACCTAAAAAATAACGAAATTCACGCAAATGTGAAATCCTTATTATGCCATGATCACAATTGTGGTCTTAAAATGATCGGTTGTTTTTTAGAGATGAAGTGATAAAAGGATCGCCGAATATCAAAAGATCATCACAATATCGTCCGGAAGTATGCACCTCCAGATTGTGAATTTACGAAGAAGCTTTAAAAACAAGACTTGTAATAATTTTCGACGTTTAACTGTAACCTAGTCGTGTTCGATAGTACAAAAAACAGCAGCACATAATTAATGGTATGTTTTTATTTATCAAAACAGAACAATTATTGACATTTTTACACGCACCGTTCACATTATTTACAAGAGTTGTTCGAAAGGCCCACCTTGAACTCTATTGCACAAACGACAACGTCGTAAAATGATTGACGAACGTTTTTCCAGATGTCTGGTGTGTTTCGAATTGTCCAGACCATCACGTGATTTACACTCAGCTGTCGTCCAGCTTGACGGGTACTTGTGCTGGGGTCATCATCGAAAATTGTCAGTACCTGAAACATTCCAGATGTTTTTCAATGAAAACACAATGTTATAAACTACATCGCGCAAACAGAGATTTAAAATAATTACCTGTTCTTCTACGTCGAGTGGAACGTCTCGCACTCCTTCTCGAGAGGGTTGACCAGTTTCTCGAAAACGCCGGTCCACACTTTTAAAAGTTCATCTATTCGGTAGTCTTCTGTTAGGGAAAGTTTCATGGTACAATCGTCGGGCTTCATCTCCTCTTCCTTCGGCTCGTCCGTACATCAAGTGCATGTCGGCGTATTCCGCGTTGGTAAAATGCACCATCATTATCGAAAGTCCGGTGTCGAAGTAAGTACATTTCCAAATTAACACGTCATTTTATACCGAAAATTGCAAGAGCAAAAAATTCGAAGTACCTGAAGCCAGAAATAACTCGGAAGGGTTATCAGTGGGATGGAAGGGGCGAGGGTGGAAAATTCGTTCAGTCAAAGCTACGCCAAGAAAGAGGGTTTTGTGTATACATCTACAAATTATTTTTCAATCAACACGTTCAATCGTTAATTATGCTCTAGTGATGTTGCAATTTTCGGTATAAAACGACGTGTTAATTTGTAAATGTACTTACTTAGACACCGGACTTTCGATAATGATGGCGCATTTTACCAACGCGGAATACGCCGACATGCACTTGATGTACGGACGAGCCGAAGGAAGATTTTTTTTGACATCCACACATCGGGATCGACCCAAGGGCGTAGACACCAGCACACAATAACTGATTAATCAGGGCGAGATATGTGTAATGGCCACGCCAACGGGGGGATACGTGGGGACAGGGGTGGGGTAAAGAAACAATTAAAATATCCAGGTCCTGATCACTGGGAGTATAGGGATCTAGATTAATGTCCAAAAAAGAAAGAGTACTTGCGTCGAAGGAGTTTTCGATATAAATAGCAACACCTCCATACGCACTAGAACACCGATCTTGACGAAAAACAGTGTAGCCAGAAATTGAGTGCTCGGCGTCGAGTTGATCCGGCGTCCAGTGAGTTTTAGTAACAGCAACGAAGGCTACCATGTGCGTTTGAAGAATATGCGTAAGTTCAAAGTGTTTATACACAGAGGTTAACCCTTGAGCATTGGTGAGGAGAGCTGACGATGACAAGATAGGGGAAACATTAGTTGAAGATTGAGAAAATGACGAGCTAGGCAAAAGATTATCCAAGCATTGGACATACGGAGATGGTGTCGGCTGAAAAGTAGCAGCTCACGCACCTAGACAGTTGAAGGTGGTTGGAAGTGGCGAAATAGAGTCAATTTGTTGACAAACAAATTTTTTTAATGTCAGAGTAGAGCTATTGGTATTGCAGCGTGTTATCAAATGCATGATGGGTGAATGACTAAGAGGCGGAGAAGGAATAGTCGGCTTTACACATTTTTTGGAATGATACAATCCTTTTTAACAGAGGACGGTAAGGAACGGTATTGCAAAAGATCTGATCGAGATAAGTGATAACACAACTCCATCGCGAATTATCAGATTGCATTCGCCAGCGGCTAAACGTCTACGTAATTCTTCAACTGCTTTGAGATGCTTAGTTTGTTGAAGTTTACTTCGGTCTATTGAAAATGATAGCGACAACTGTGGATCCGACGCTTGAAACGTTTTCATACCCGAAAGGAATTTATACTTGAGTTTCAGAGTAGAAAAAACCAGCTTGATGAGTCGCGTAGCTCCAATTTCCCTACCCAGTCGTTCAACAAAAACATTGGAAAGTTCATAGTGTAGAAATCCAATATCCGATAGTATACCACGAATATTAGAAACATCTCCGAAAGATTGCACAAAATTGCGTTGATTTGGCGGCGATTAATTTCCTCGCGTTCTTTAAGGGATTCTCCTATACCGATCTATCCAAATCAGCGTGATCCAGGCAAAGTCGAATAATGATCCTAGTTTCGTCCGTATGTATTATGGCCGAATGAATAACGGAACAGTCAGAATGAATAGACGAAAAATCGTTACGCAGATTAAGCTTCATAGCATTAAAATCCGCTTGGATGTCCAAAATTTCCTGACCTTGTATAGCAACGTCCGAGAGCTTCATAACATCGCTTTCACGATGGGAAATCAACGAATCAACCTTAATTTCAAGGGCAGCAAGACGGGCCTCCAAAAGCTCACAACGAGCAGTATGAGGGTAGCTTGAGCATATTCGGTTAGTAGAAATAGGAGGAGTCAAGGAGATATCAGCGGATATATTTATTACCTCCCCAGAGGATGGCAAAAGAGTGAAACTTTCAACAAACGGCAGCGATTTCTAAAAAGGAATATCCACCATAAACGGGTTGAAAATTCATTGCCAATTGACCATCAACAAAATCAGCCGAAGTTTGCAAGCTCGATCGCAAATTCATCCTTGGTTGAGTAACAGTAGCCAATATTGTAGAATCCAATGTATTATTACGTGTGTGAAGGTTAGGTACAACAACGGACCCCAGCATTTTTATGAGTCGGCGAAACAAGAAGTTTCAAAAGGCACTTGAGCCTACACAACAGTAAAAACTGATTTACGGCGAACCGAAAACGGGTTCTAAAACCGAAAATATTGATTGAATAGGTAAAATCACTAACTAGATTTAATCGTGATTTAATCCATTTAATCATTTTAATCGGATTTAATCGGCCAAGAGTGCAGAATTAATCATGGGAGTGATCTGCCCCTCGCTAATCCCTTAATTTCTTCGCATTTTCTTATAGGAAACAGATTGACGTCATTTCCAGCTTCAGTAACTTCAGAGATTCTACCATGAATTACTTCGGACTCTTTAAAAGGTAGATGGGCTTCCAACAAACTTTACTAAACAAATTATGGTGTAGATGGAAACACGAGTATATCTTGCAACTAAAATCTCTACACTAAAACCAGGTGACGTAGTGTTGCTTCTAGATGAGACTTCCGTGGCAACTCTAGAAGATGGCTCGATTTGAGGCTACGCACATCGGCAGAGATGATCGAATTCGATCTTGCACCGTGAAGAATTCAGTCGGAACGCTCTTGAGAAGATCCATAAATTTATTGTGTAACTTAGAAGTTGACCACTCTGAACAGTAAAATTAGCTGTCCATCGGGCGGGAGTGTTACGATCTTGTAAAAAATTGTATACAGCTAAAAATCGTAATCTACAAAATACACAAATTCCTCGTTTCTTAAATTAAAATATAAAATTGCGTAATAAAATAAAATAATAAAACGTGTCGAAAATTGTAATGTCTACTATAGTCTTATCATTAAGGTTAAAACCCCTAAAAATATATGAAAAGCTCGAAGAGTGAAAATAAGAAAAATCAAAGATCAGTTGTTATCGTGCGTCCAGACCGTTCGCTTACAAATTGTTAGTATTCCGACTTGCATTAAAATTGTAATTAATGTAAATAAAGCAGTGGTTGATTTTAGTAAATTTTAGCTACGTTGTGATTCTTTCAAATACGACAAAGTTACAAGTGCCTACGCGGAAAAAAATCCTGGTGGCTCTACTGATAACATAAGTAACATATTACCACTAAGTATGACATAGGGAAAATATTTTCGTACATTCTTTTCTCAAGGTGATGCCGAAAAATTTCCGAAATAGCGCTACTAGCGGCACCATGAACTAATCTAAGGCAACATCCCGGAATTTGGCGTTCAATTTTGAATACCGCTTTTTTAAAGCTTAATGCGTATGTATTAAGAATTGTGCCTAGTTGGTGCGTTTGATTGGTTTACATGTTAATGTGAAAAGTAGGAAGTGGGGTGGCTAGGGTAAAGTGCATAGTGTATGCCTTTTCATCTATAGGGGGGCTGAGGCAACTTAGCGATCATCCTTTGAAATGAGAAGTAATGCAAACACTTATTTTTAGAAAGCTTTCCACACTTTGGGAAACATCTCTGTAAAAAATGTAATACCCTCACTAACGAATTAAACCAAAATTTACGATATTTGCATACGGTATGAAATTGAAAACACCGATGTACACATAAAATACAACTTGAGTGTGTCGTGTACTTACATTTTATTTTTTCCTGATACAATTGTGATATAGGTCTCAGTTTTCCACTCTGGATACGGGAAGTAAATTGTTAGATCCTGAAGAAGAAGTGTCGAATAGACAATCAGAAAATTCACTCTCATTAAATAAAAATATTCTAGCAAAATGTTTCTTGCAGTAACCGAGTGATTTCGGATTTACTCAGAAGCTAGCCAATGTAAGCAGGCGGCCCTCTAACATTTTTTAACTAGTGCACTTGAAGGGTAAAGAAATCAATTACAAGAAGTACAATTTCTGATCATCGTTTTATCAATGGACCTCTGCTGGTGGAACCACAACTTTAACTCAACACCACAGAATGTAAGGAAATTAAGTTAATCTAAAATGATATTTTGAAGACATCAATTGCTCTGAAAAAGCAAATGATTAGTGCCGCCTCAAAAAAGACCATTTCAAAAGAGGAAGTAGACCAAATTTGTAAAACACTGATTAATATTGGGGCTACATATTTACAACAAAGTGTTAATAATATTTTGAACACAAAAACGGCACTTAAGCAAAAGCATCTGGTGCAGAGACGTTTTTAACTTATGTATCGCAAAATAGCGATTCCTCGCTAAAGTAACAGAGAGGGGGCATGGTTTCGAAAAATGGCGAGCTTCGCGCCAAATCGGTGTGCAGAGACATCTGGATCGCAAAATAACAGGAAAGCATTCGGTTTATTTTGCGAGAGGTCTACGGCAGTCGCTAGCCGCCGAAAAGCCAATTGTGGTACGCAAAGAGCTCGAGAAAAAAAATGAGAAGTAAACGCTTTTTACCTACTTTAATAAGATAAATAATACAACACGATAGGTCAGAATCTTTTAAATTATTAAAATTTGAGTTTCTAGCTCATTATCGCTTTCCGAAAAATGTGTTTGTCAAATTATTGTCAGAGCCAAGGCTAGAGGTCGGGGATGGTTAACTTTTATTCAATAGATAAAGGTCTCAAAATTATTCGTAAAACGTTTTGATCAAGTAATTTATATTTCTGTATTATCCGATTAATTTTTTGATTAATTTGTAAAATTAATCGGAAAAACGACGTTTTTTTCGATAAAAAGCTCAAATTTTACGAATAATACATGTTTTTTAAACATTTTCCGAAATATTAATCGGTAAATTTCTTTGTTTAAATTTTTCCCCGAAAAAAATCTATTTTAAACATGGATAATGACTAACCGTCCCCGACCTCTAGCCAAGGCCTAACCACAATCACAATTTACGAAACACTAAAATAAGCCAGCCACTCTTAGCAACTTTACAGGTAAGAATAAATTATAATAGGGAATCTTATATATTACTACTTTGGGTGTATTCTAAGCCTTGGTGAATTGGTTCATTGTATCAAAGATCTTTAGCTATCAACCAGCATTTATACCAATTCATCTACCGAGAAGAAACCTTTCCTCAGATAGACTAGGAGTTGCGATAAAAGATGTATTGGAATATTGAAGTTTATATTGGCATGCATCAAGAGCTTACCGAGCCAATTTGATGTATTACCTTAAAAGTGTTTGTCAGTTAATTGTACACGCTTATATCATTTGTTACAATTTATACCTTGACTAAACCTATGTAAATGCCAGATAATTAGGTAGAACAACAACTTATATCAAAAAGCAGGACAATTTTTTTTACGTGTGATCAATATAGGATATTTAGCTAGAAAATGCTTTAGACAATTACCAATTTTTGTACACTCGTGAAATTGCTGTTTTTTTAATTATTTATTGATTTATTTTATAACTAGATTTATTTTAATTGCTATCAGCCAAGTTTTGAAATAAATATTTTCCCAAAAACCAAATGATATGGCTCATTTTCTAATAGAGAACCCTTTTCGGAAAATGTTGGCTTATAATAGTAATGAATTGTATTTTTATTCATTATTTGATTGGTGTACAAACCATATTATAAAAATATATTTTTAAAATAACAAAACCATTAATCTGTGTAATAAATGCAACCAATCTAATAAATAATAAGAGTAAGAAAATTACATAATCAGATGAAACTAATTTTCATGCACTATTTTATTGCTTTAAAAAAAGATTTGGGATAACTTCTCATTCTTCAGAAACTGATTTGCTGCCTTTCGTGGCTATATTATATAAACATATTTTAATAAAATAACGGATTTAACTTTAAAAATTCTAAAACCTAATAATAAAATTAGATTAAGAAAATTATTAATTAGAAGAGCCATGCTTTCATCGTCAAAATGCAAGCCAACCATTACCATTTGCGTCAAAAATCAAGCTCTGCTATTGGTCCGTGACTTTGGTATAAAAATTCGGTGAAATAACAGCGTCGCCGATTAACAGGAATCGCTAGAACGTCTGCACCGTGATTTCGATTGCGAGGATCGCAAAATAAACAGCTCGCTAAATCTGAATCACTAAATTGCGATCCTGTTAAAATTAACCGGAATCGCAAAACGTCTATGCACCAGGCCCTTTTAGAGATGCTTTTGCTTAAGTGCCGTGCTTGTGTTCAAAATATTATTAACACTTTGTTGTAAATATGTAGCCCCAATATTAATCAGTGTTTTACAAATTTGGTCTACTACTCATTTGAGGCGGCACTAATCATTTGCTTTTTCAGAGCAATTGATGTCTTCAAAATATCATTTTAGATAAACTTCAATTGCCTTAAATTTTGTGGTGTTGAGTTAAAGTTGTGGTTCCACCATCAGAGGTCCATTGACAAAACGATGATCAGAAATTGTACTTCTTGTAATTGATTTCTTTACCCTTCTAGTGCACTAGTTAAAAAATGTTCCCCGCTTACATTGGCTAGCTTCTGAGTAAATCCGAAATCACTCGGTTACTGCAAGAAACATTTTTCTAGAATATTTTTATTTAATGAGAGTGCATTTTCTGATTGTCTATTCTTATCCACACTAATTTTATTTTATTTTCATTTTGGTGTTTTTATAATATCTTTCTGACTATATTTGTGTATAAGAATTGTATTTTACCGTATTTAAAATATAGGTAAGTTGTTTTTGTCGTATTTTTATATCTATATTTACATATTGGAATTGTATTTTACCATATTAAAAGTAGAAAAAGAGATTTTTTTTGCAGTATGTTTCCACCTATTTACATATCGGAAATAGATTTGTTTGGATTTAAAGTAGAATAAAGATGTTTCTTGTGTTTCTAAGGTTACTATTCTTGTTTGCACTTTTAAAAAAATATTTATGAATAAATTATAATAAAATAATTTTAAGACGTTAAATAAGGATTACACAGTGTTGTAAATAAGAAAATTAATATTTAAAAAAATAAACTACGCCACAAAGCTAAATAATAATTAAATAATAATTTCATTTTAATATAATTAAACATCTTTATACCGAAGTCACGTAGGTGGAATTACTATATATTACCTAAATATTACAAATATGCTTTATATAGATCAACTCTTACTTATTAACAAAGTTAAAAATTTATCAAAAAGTAAATGACTACTACTTTTATTTGTACTCCAAAACAAAATTTATGAATATACATGTATTATAATAAAATAAACTTTTATGGACCCACTTTTTCAGATTATTTTTCTTCCATCAACTGTATTTTGGAGTTCGTTAGTATAATTTTTTTGTGTGTGTTAAATCGGATAAACTATATTTCAGATATTGGACTCTTCGATCGGAGGCATGTCATTATTTAACGTATTGAACATAGAATTAGAGGCTTTTGTAGTATTTACTTCCTATATTTGCATTTCAGAAATCTATTTTAACATATTGAACGCCAAGAAAAGAAGTTTTTGTAGTATTATTTCCTCCTATATTTACATATTGGAATGTAATTTAACGTATTGAAGGTAGAATAAAGAGATTTTGTAGTATTTTACTACCTATATTGGCATTTCGGAAATATATTTTAACGTATTGAAGGTAGAGTATAGAGATTTTGTAGTATTTTTCTTCCTACGTTACTACACCGGAAACGTCTGTGTTATTCTCTTTAGTAATCAAGCCGACTCTGAACATATGTTTTACTCTTTATTCTACGACGTTTTAACATACACAATTTCTATACTTTCTTAACTTATTCCATACGCTATTTAAAACACATGAGATAAAGATAACGAGGAAACAAGTTAACTCTGAACTTAAATGTTTTACTCTACGTGTTGTAAGGTTAAATTCATAATGGTTAATGTGTAGTATTTTTCTACCTTTTTAGATTTTGTAGTATTTCTTTATATATTTGTGTATCGGAAATGTATTTTAACGTATCGAACGTAGAGTAAAGAGTTTTTTTTATATTTTTGGTATATCAGAGTTGTGTTTTGCCTTATTAAAAGTAGAATAGTGTTATTCTACATATTTACATATCGGAAATGTATTTTATCAAATTTAAAAAGGGACTTAAGTAGTATTTTTCTACCTATATTTGCATATTGGAAATGTATTTTAACGTATTTAAAGCAGAATTAATCTTTCTGACAAAAGTCTTACCCATCATACATACACCATCTAATCTGGAATCTATGTTTAACAATTGGATGAATTCATGTTTACAAAAGGTTCTTTTAAACGCAACTAAGTACATTAATTAAGTATTTTTAAATATTGGAATATCGGAATTGTATTTTGTTGCATTAAAAGTAGAGTTTAGATGTTTTTGTAGTATTTTTCTATGTATTTGCATATCTGAAATATATTGTATCCGATTTAAAGAAGAGTTAAGATGTTTAAATAGTATCTTTCATTCTTTCTACCTATATTTGCGTATCGGAAAAGTATTTTAACGTATTAAACGCCAAGTTAATGTGTTTTTGTAGTATTTTTCCACCTATATTTGCGAATTGAAATATATTTTAACGTATTGAACGTAAAGTATATATATATATTTGTATATCGGAATGTAATTTAACGTATTCGTATAGCCATTTGAAATGAGCTAGTCGAGAGCTTTTTTATTTTCAGTAACCCCTCACACGTCTTGTAACCAAAAATGGACCGAAATGGACCGAAAGTACCCTAAAAGCGATCGAAGTCACCATTACCGGCCCTATGTACCCTATTTCGAAGCATAAGTACCCTAAACTGGACCTATTAGCTTTATTGTAATGTTAAACTCTCATAGAGATTTAACTAAAAGAAAAAAACTTGCGGTCCAATTTTGGGTACATGAAGTATTTCGGAGAGGGAACCCTCACTACCACGATAGGCGTGAATACGTGTATGTTGATTTATCCACTTTTAAAACACTCGGGATCAATCCATGATGTTTTCATTTAAATTCAAAATAACCGCGCCCCGGGTAATCCGCGCACGCGAATACCGCGCCCCAGGTAATCCACGCACGCGCGCACACTATCTCCCACCCAGGTTATCAAGTATCAATCTTTACAACTTTTCGGTGCGATATTTAAAACGCGAGATAAAGAGAAACAAGCTGAACCTGAACATATACGTTCAAGAACCATATAAGTGTCTCGTGACGTCACTCTTTAAAACACTCGAGATAAGCAGAGATAGAGATAACGCTAAAACCAGCCGGTCCTGAACACAATATGTTGAAATGAGAAAAAACACATGCATTGACTTTTCAACAATTTTACCCCCATTTCACATCGAAAATCCCTAAACCGGTACTCAAACCCGAACCCGTACCGGGACTGGCGTGTCGACCTTACTTTCCTTCTACTGAGACCTATATCACAGTTGTATCAGGAAAAAATAAAATGTAAGTAGACGACAAACTCAAGTTCTATTTTATGTGTACATCGGTGTTTCAATTTCATACCGTATGCAAATATCGTAAATTTTGGTTTAATTCGTTGGTGACGGTATTAAATTTTTTACAGAGATATTTCCCAAAGTGTGAAAAGCTTTCTAAAAATAAGTGTTTGCGTTACTTCTCATTCCAAATTATAATCGCTAAGTTCCCCTTCCCCCTATAGATGAAAAGGCACACATTATGTACCCATGGTGTTCGGAAGGAATTAACAACTTTAAGGGGGGGGGGGTAACTTTACCCTAGCCACCCCACTTCCTACTTTTCACTTTAACATGTAAGCCAATCAAACGCACCAAATAGGCACAATTATACACCACACATTAGTTATGGTGACATTTCACTGTTAAATTTTCGCTTTTCCTTTTGCGTTCTTAGAGTCAGGATTACCTCAGTATTTTGCTAGTTAGTTGAAATACTTGTGGTTTTTTTTCCACATTGTGGCTGTTCACAAATTACATAACGAAAAAATTTACTTTTTGAACTACCCCTCCCCTCGTAACTAAAAGTAATACTTTTTAAATTATAATGGCTATTAGTTTCAAATAATAATAAATGAAGTTAATATTTCGGCTTAGAAGTTAAAGCGGATAAATACGCATTAAGCTTTAAAAAAGCGGTATTCAAAATTAAACGCCAAATTCCGGGAAGTTGCCTTAGATTAGTTCATGGTGCCACTACCTAGTAGGCTAGTAGCGCTTTTTCGGAAATTGTTTGGCATCACCTTGAGAAAAGAATGTACGAAAATAGTTTTCCTATGTTATACTTTGTTAGTAGTATTATGTTACTCATGTTATCAGTAGAGCCACCAGGATTTTTTCCGCGTAGGCACTTGTAACTTTGTCGTATTTGAAAGAATCACAACGTAGCTAAAATTTACTAAAATCAACAACTGCTTTATTTACATTAATTATAATTTTAATGCAAGTCGGAATACTAACAATTTGTAAGCGAACGGTCTGGACGCACGATAACAACTGATCTTTGATTTTTCTTATTTTTACTCTTCGAGCTCTCCATATATTTTTTAGAGGTTTTAACCTTAATGATAAGACTAGAGTAGATATTACAATTTTCGACACGTTTTATTATTTTATTTTATTACGCAATTTTATATTTTAATTTAAGAAACGAGGAATTTGTGTATTTTGTAGAGAGCGATTTTTAACTGTATACTTTTTTACCTCTCCGAGGGGACTATGTCCCCTAGGAGGGGTTATACAATCACCGTGTCTGTCTGTGGGTCTGTCTGACTGTCAGGCCTGCGAACGCGTTCGCATTTTCGGTGCAAAGTGTAATCACTGCGTGCGCAGTTTCTCGAGATCTCTGCGTTCGCAGTTTCTCGAAGGGTTGGCAAAACCACCGTGTGACGGTGAGCGTTAACGGAATCATTTGCGGTTCGGTTTGGATGGTGTTTTTTCGCTCATCGTCGTGACGATTCAGTGTATTACGTTTTTGTAATGTTTATGCGCAGGTTGTGAGTGTTGAGTTTGTTGTGTTTGTGTTCTGATGGTTGTGCATGTTGAGTCTGTTGTGTTTGTATGGGCGTTTTCTCTCCAACTTCTTCCTAATGACTTTGGGACGGACCGAGTGCTGAGTGTAATGCTACCTCTCAACGTCCAATGGCAGGGTTTCCACCAGTTGTACACGGTATTCGTCTTAGTATCAATTTGCGATCGCATCGGGCGGGATTTGAACCCGGGACCTCCTGCTTGACAGGCGGACGTTCTACCACAGAACCACCGACACTTGTTGCGCTTTATTGAAAATTAGACCTTCAGCTTTATCGGAAGCGTATTTAATAGAGTACGAAATTTTGGTTTAATTGAAATAGAATTGAAATTGAAATTATTGCATCGAAGAAATTCTAATTTAGCGTTTCTCTATTGATTAAAAACAAATGCGCCACCCAGGTTTCGAACCCAGGCCATTCGGCTTGGCAGTCGAGCGCTCTACCACAGAACCACTGATGGCTGCTTAGTTTCACTGAAATTAAGACACGCATCGTAAGCATAATAGGTAATAAAGTCTTTTTTTATTAATGAATTTATGAAGGCCTAATCTGGTTTTTTAACGAATGAAATTTTAAAGGTTAAATCTTGTTTTAGCGCAGTCAGCCGAGATTAGAGGGTTAAAGGGTAGACCCTGTGGGTGGTCCACTTTGTTAGTTTTTTTGTTATTTATTTACGGATATTATTAACGACCTATATATAGTTGTGTTAATTCAAAGGAGATAATTTAACGTTAATTGCTTTAAGAGCTGGCGGTTAGTCAAGTGGCTCTCTGTGCTTTGTTGATGGTAAGGTTTTTGCTTCTTGTAAATATATTTGGTGTGGATGTTTGGATATCTACGATTTCTAACGCAGTCAATGATTTCCTGGGTGTGCGAGTCATTATATGATATTGGAAATTGGACGGCATTGGTCTTTTTCATGCGGTATGTGTCACAACGTCAACTGGAAGTCTACGAGCGTTGAAATAAAATGACCGTTAAAGATGCGGCAAGTATTTCGTAAGCGAGAAAAATACAAATACCATCTGTAGATATTTCTTTCATTAAAATTTGCTTAGTATTATATTCAACTGATAAACATGTACTGTAAAAAGGGTTAAATTCAATTGAGCATTGTTTTAGTAAGTCTAACTCGCTGTTGTAACTACTTAATTTATAATATTCTGAATAAGTTAAACTCGATTGTTTCGTCTCAATTATTTAAATTAAAATTAAAATTTTATACCGGGCAGGGTTTGAACCGAGAATACGTTTTTTGTAAATAACTCTGAATTGCGGAGATATCTTTGGGGGTCGTGTCGAGAAATTAATACCACTAGGGACCATTCTTCCGAGGAGAGGTATATTTTGGCTTGCCAACTTGTTTTTACAAGATCTTAACAATCCCGCCCGATGGACAGCTAATTTTACTGTTCAGAGTGGTCAACTTCTAAGTTACACAATAAATTTATGGATCTTCTCAAGAGCGTTCCGACTGAATTCTTCACGGTGCAAGATCGAATTCGATCATCTCTGCCGATGTGCGTAGCCTCAAATCG
This sequence comes from Leiobunum rupestre, assembly GCF_980474605.1. Lineage (NCBI taxonomy): Eukaryota > Metazoa > Arthropoda > Arachnida > Opiliones > Sclerosomatidae > Leiobunum > Leiobunum rupestre. The sequence goes on along the minus strand of NC_143394.1, from coordinate 23,408,421 downwards.
AGCCATCTTCTAGAGTTGCCGCGGAAGTCTCATCTACCAGCAACACTACGTCACCTGGTTTTAGTCAAGGTAAGTAAATTTTAAGCTATAAAAGGTTGCATCGATACGCTGTGGTTGCTAAGGGCTAAGGTTGGTAATTTCGTTGCTAACGAACATCGTGATGTCACTGAGATGAGATCCTATTGAAAATCAATGGGTTCTCATCTGGGTGACGTCAGCAACAGACGAGGCAATCCAAAAATTCTTTCAAACCGTTGGGTTTTAGTTCTCCCCCTCTCTTGGTTTTTACTTCGTGTAGAGATTTTAGTAGCAAGACCAAGACATACTCGTGTTTCCACCTACACCATAATTTGTTTAGTAAAGTTTGTTAGAAGCCCATCTACCTTTTAAAGAGTCCGAAGGAAATCGTGGTAGAATCTCTGAAGTTACTGGAGCTGGAAATGACGTCAATCTGTTTCCTATAAGAAAAAGCGAAGGAGTTAAGGGACTAGCGAGGGCCAGATCACTGTAATGATTAAATCTGCACTCTTGACTGATTAAATCATGATTAATATGATTAAATGGATTAAATCAGCATTAAATCACGATTAAATCTAGTTAGTGATTAAGTTGATTAAATCACGATTAAGCCGATTAAATCATGACTAAAATGATTAAATCTCGATTAAGCTGATTAAATTACGTTTTGAGAATAAAAGTATTCAGAAAAATTAATCACATTTCTTATTAAAATTCCAAATGGAATTAATAGTTTCGTCTAAAATAAAATATACTTCGTTACATTCCTACTTTACGTATCGTTTCCGACTTCTCGATTTTTACGTTCGATCGCCTGAGTCAAGAGAATGATAAGAAGAATAAGAGGGAAAATCAATTAAATTTTCAATCTATTAATTATTTGACTAAAACATTATTGCAATTAAATTAATTGTAACTAAGCGATTATTTGCACATTGCAACTAATTTAATTGCAATTAATATATTTACAATTAAATCATTAATTGCACGTTGCAATTAATATAATCAAAATTTAACCATTAATTGTCCAATGCAATTAATTCAATTGAAATTAAACCATTAATCGCCCATGAAAATTAAATTAATTGTAATTAAATTTATTTTGAATTTAAGCATTAATTCCACATTGCAATTAAATTAATAGCAATTAAAATTAGTTGCAATTAAACCATTAATTCCACATTGCAATCAGTTTATTTGGATTAATAACTGTTAATTTACGTTTTGATTGTTTAAAGTATCAATTAAAACTAACAATTAAGTACCCTATTTAACTTTACGGATATCAGATGAACACGATTTATATATATTTATGCATATGAAATTGCTCTTAGATATATTGCTTCATTAATAAAATTTAGCACTACTCCTTGGTAGGAATCATTACTTTCATAATATCAAAAGAAACGTAATTACGAAAAGTGTGAGAATACCTGTATTTTAATATGCTAAAGGTTTATGAATGCTCGACTCGAGATCGACCACATAAAGACTATTTATTGTCGCCTTTCTGGTTCTTTTTTTAGTCTATGGTAGTATATCGTAGGTAGATGGCGAAAGCATCTCCACAGAACGACGAAAAATACAAAAAAACATTAGGTTTGACAAGTGCTACTCAGTTCCTCCGTTCCTCACTACGAGGGGCCGACTTTGTTGGTTTTAACTTCCTTCCCTCCCCAAGGCATACATTGTCAATTTTGATAATATTCATTTTTTTATTATTTTCTTTGTGTGTCGTTCATATTTCTTTAGTTTGTCGAATATAACTATAAACTAGCAAAAGTTACAAGTCGCAACGTGTTTGTTTGTTTTGTAGGCGATTGGCACGGCACGCAGTGCAAAGGGTACTTGCCTTTCGCTCCAGATAGGCCAGATTAATTTTAAGGATACCGCACACTCCAATTGGACAACTAGAGCAAAATGGCGCTCAATCAAGCATCATTCTCTCCTCAATACAGCCCAAAAAGATCGCGCCTAGCGGCCCTCTTAAACAAATTAAGAAGTGTTGGTGATTTATCGCAATTTATTGAACGCTAATTGGGCAAAAATAAAGAGAGCAGTAAAATACTTCTTCATAAAGCATATAGTTTACATAATTATGATAGTAGCAAACATTAAAATCCTATATTGACAGCACCTCTCTACTACGTAGCTTTTTTTGCTTCAGTTAAATCATTCGGCGTCTTTTTGTCTTTAAATCTCATTATGAAATCACCCTAAAAACTGAACCGGATTAACACTAATGGGGGCCCTGTGCCAAGTATAATTTGGGGCCCTCATTTTTCGACTTTTATAATGTCTAAACGCAAAACACCAAAAGAATAGGTACATTAGCTCTGAAAACGTCGTAGGGTCACAACACTTGGTTACTTTCCATCGATCTTACTAAGTCCGTAGCGCGCGCATTTTTTTATTAACGTGGCTCGCGCAAAATCGCAAGAGTTTCTTTCGTCTAAGCATAAATTATTCATGTCTTGTTCAACTTATTAAAATGTTCCACGCGTTCTTTAATATTTTAGCGTAAAAGGCTCGCGCATTTTTTTATTTATTTTGGAGAGTACGCGCGAAATCGCTCGAGCCCGTTTACGCTAAAATATCAAGACGCGTGTGGAACTTTTTAACAAGTTGAATAAGACATAAATAGAGTTTATGCTAGCGTCTATTACGAATTAGTCCACGCAACACCTCCGAGGCTCGGAATAAGTTAGCCCCAACCTCGGAGGTCTCCTTAGATGGCCCCAACTTCGGGGGCCCTGTACCATAGCAACCTTGACACATACCTTAATACGGCTATGCCTCCGCCCAATTTTTTTTCCTAAAGTAGCCCAATTTGGCGGGAAATCGCCCATCTGGCAACTCTGGTTCGCTCCCACTTACTACGCTACGCATTTTCTATCGCACTACACATTGGTTCGGACGCCACTCTCCAGCCCGCGCCCTTTACAATAATCTGTTTTAATTGTTAGTGTTTAATCAAATGTATTAAAAGATTGAAAATTGATTAGTTGTTACTTGTGAAAAGTCACGATTAATAATTGGTTGGTTTTTAATTGTGACTACAGTATATAACAATTAATCAATTTTAATCGTGAGTTTCCACAATTACAATTAATTAATTGTTAATTTTTATAACCGTGATTAACAATTATTTAATTGTTAAGTTTTAGTTTCCGCCATCTAGATAAAACGTTAAGTTTTAGTGGGAAAAAAGTTATCTTGTGTGGTGACTTTAACGCCCATCACGCGCTTTGGGGATCAAAGCACCACGATGAGAGGGGTATGTTGCTAATCGACTTGTTGAACTCGTTTGATTTGAACGTCGAGAACGACCCGGGTAGTTGCCCGACGTTCTGGACCGTTAAAGGTGATAGTTGGGTGGATCTCACGGTATCCAATATGGCAATTGCGAGTAGAGTAATTGAATGGCGTGCAGGCAATGAGGAGAGCTGCAGTGATCACAAATACATTTTCTTCGAAATTGGTGATCTTGTCCTGGAGAATGATTCGAATGCAATTCGTATCAAGGATATTGATCTTAAAAGGTTTCAAGACAATATCGGGTCTGACTTGGAGAGGTTGATGGAGTCTTCTCTCGACAATGAGGTTGAGGTTGAGGCATGTGCAGTTGAGATTAATAATCTCATTATTGAGCGTTCGAAAGAATGCTCAAAGCTGCGTGGTATTAAAGGGCACAAGTCCACTCCCTGGTGGACGATCGAACTCAGTGAGAAGAGGAAGGAGTTAAGAACGCTCAGGAGGAGGTTCCAAAGAACCAAGGACCAAGCAGCCCGGGAGGCGCTTAAGGTCGGGTACTGTCGCGAGTCAAAAAGCTATAAAGCACTTATAGCAGACTCTAAGCTTAAGTCCTGGCAAAACTTTTGTACGAAGGTTTCAAGGGAGGATCCTTACTCCCTACCTTATAAGTTGGCCACAAAGAAGGTCAAGTGCAAGAATGCATTAAATTGCATCGAAAAACCTGATGGTTCCTTAACCTCGGGTATTGAAGAGACGTGGTCTACTCTGTTGGATACTCTTTTTAAAGAGGACTTCGTGGATGATGATGAGGAGGTTCATACGACAATAAGGGAGTCATTGCACGAAGACTTCATGAGTCAGAACGATGAACCGTTTACGAGTGATGAGGTCTTGGAGACTATCAACTCTTTTAAAAAGGGCAAGGCTCCTGGTGAGGATGGTATTACCATTGAGCTTTTCAAGATTGTTTTCTTAACTTGCCCAGCGTTGTTTGTCAGGCTTTTCAACACTTGCCTCAGCATGGGATACTTCCCAAAGCTTTGGAAGGTTGCTAAGCTAGTTTTTATTTATAAAGAAGGCAGAGACAGGCAGGACGCTAAGGCCTACAGGCCAATCTCATTAATTTCTGTGGTAGGGAAGGTGCTTGATAAGCTTTTGTCAAGAAGGTTGTATTACTTTCTGCACAGCAACAAATTGCTTAGCGAAAAACAATATGGGTTTAGACATAGTCGCTCCACGACTCACTGTATTACCAATATGGATAACAAGGCGAATAATTGTCACACCAGTCTGGTATCTTTAGATATCGAGGGTGCTTTTAACAATGTGTGGATTCCAGGAATCTTACACGGTTTAAGGAACTTTAAGTGTCCAAAAACATTTAATAATAATAATAATAATATTTATTTCGCAAAGAAAAACCAATGCAGGCAACCACGGAGGCAAAGCCTTTACAGGGTGGTTACCAGGACGATACACAACACATAGTAATATAAATACAAATCAAAACACCTAAAAAATTATCTAAATTAAATTAAAATTAAATTAAATTAAATTAAATTAAGAATTTTGACTGATCCAAAGCGCAAATAGAAATTCCGAAACCAGGGAACGAAACTGGGAAACAGATAAGCTAGTAGAATTTTCCCGGATGTCATCGGGCAAACTGTTCCAGGTTCGAGCAGTTCTGAAGAAAAACGAATTTTCTAACGCCAGGCATCTAGCAAACTTTATATAGTAAGTAGGGAGGGTCCGCCTGGAAATCAATGTCAGATGGTCACCGTGATCGAGAGTCGTAGACTTGACGAACTTGAAGAGCGTAATCAAATCTGAAACATCCCTTCGAACAGATAGAGGTAAAAGATGGAGAATTACGAGGCGCTGTTCATAAGGAATATGGCCAGGTGAATTAGATCGTGGAGTTTTCAGGACGAATCGAGTGAAGTTACGCTGTATACCTTCCAACGATGTAATATCTTTCTTGAAGTAAGGATTCCAAACAGGAGATGCGTAATCAAGGACCGGCAGGCACATCGAACGAAATAGAGTGGTAGAAGCGCGCGTAAAACCAGTTGTTCTCCGAATAAGGCCACATAGTCGAAGGGCTCGATTTCCAATGTAACAAATATGGGACGACCATTTCAGATCTCTGGAAACAACGACTCCGAGAATTTTCAAATTGTTTACACGAGCCAGTGGGACGTTGTTTATCGTGTAGGTGACGTCATCGAGAGGTTTCCTCCGAGAAATCACCAAAAAACTGCACTTCTTGATGTTGAGAGAAATGTTATTGGTAACACCCCAATGGAACATCCTATTGACGTTATCTTGCAGAATCAAATGGTCCGTCACAGATCGAATCGGGAGCGATATGTAACTGTCATCAGCGTACTGATAAATAGAACAGTCGGGTGTCAATCCGAGACGAAGATGTTGAACAGTAGTGGTCCTAATATCGACCCCTGAGGAACCCCAGAGGAACCCCAGAGAGATAGAAAGTTCTTTAACCATCTCAAAAGTTCTCCACTGACACCAACTTTCTCAAGTTTGAAAATCAACCGCTTGTGGCAAACCGAGTCAAAAGCCTTTCGAGAACTATCGATGAACACCTAACCCAGCTACGCGAAGTATTCGAGCGGATTCAGGGAGCCAAGCTCTCTCTGAAACCTTCCAAGTGCTTCTTCGCCATGGACGAAATCAAATACCTAGGACATGTGGTCTCTTCGCAAGGAGTGTGCCCAGACCCAGAGAAGATCGCTGCTGTTCGAGATACCGTGCCGCCCCAGAATCGGAGGGATCTCAAGTCATTTCTGGGCCTCGCTTCCTATTACCGACGGTTCATCAAGAATTTCGCCAAAGTCGCCCGACCGCTCACCGAGCTTACCAGTCCCGTTGTCCCCTTCCAGTGGACAGCCGCGCACAACAAAGCCTTCCACGCCCTGAAAGCACTCCTGACCAGTCCGCCGATCCTCGCACACTTTCACCCATCCCTACCGACCGAGCTGTATTCCGACGCCAGCAACGACGGCATTGGAGCTGTTTTGAGCCAGCGCAAGGACGGTAAAAAATTCGTTCTCGCCTACGCGAGCCGAGCCCTATCCAAGCCGGAACGCAACTACAGCACCACAGAGAAGGAGTGCCTGGCCCTGGTTTGGGCGTTGGGCCAGTTTCGCCCATACGTTTACGGACGCCACGTTACCATAATCACCGACCATCATTCCCTTTGCTGGTTGGGTAGTCTTCGGGATCCACACGGACGTCTCGCTCGGTGGGCGCTGCAGTTACAGGGCCAGGATAAAGAAATCAGACACCGCAGCGGCCGCAAACATAGTAACGCTGATTGTCTCAGCCGCCTTGTGGAACGAGATCCTGCCAACCAGACAGTCACTGAGGACTCCACGATCACATGCCTTCCGATCTCCGACGCCTCCGTGACAAGGGAACAAGAGATTGATCCAGCACTACAGCCCGTCATCTCGTTCCTGCGTAATCCTCGGCCAGACACCCCATGGTCAATTCAGAAGAAAGCCAAGAAGTTCACCCTACAGAACCAAGTCCTCTACCGCAACGCCCAGACAGGACTTCGCCTCGTTATTCCACGTTCTTTACGCCTCGACATCCTCTTCTCAGCTCACGACCACCCGTCTTCCGGCCATTTGGGATTCTTTCGCACCCTGCGCCGTCTTATGCCGCTCTACTATTGGCCTAAAATGAGAACTACTACACAGCACTACGTCCGGACGTGTAACGCATGCCAGACCCGCAACAAACCACCATTGGCTCCCACCGGACTCATGCAGCCACTACCATGCCCAGATTCACCGTTTTTACGGGTCGGGATGGATTTCCTAGGCCCATTTCCACGCTCCCAGCAAGGAAATACCTTCATCCTCGTCTGCACCGAGTATTTAACAAAATGGGCTGAGGTCCGTGCCGTCCCCGATGGTACAGCCGCTGAAGCAGCAAGTTTCTTCGTCGAACAAATCGTCTTCCGTCACGGAACTCCCACAGAACTACTGACCGATAGGGGAACACCATTTATGGCCAGGAGGTTCTACGGATGGTGGGAACGGCCCACGTGCGAACCTCAGCTTACCATCCGCAGACCAAAGGACTAACGGAGCGACTAAACAAGACGTTGGCTGATATGCTTTCAAAATTCGTTGACGACAACCACGAGAACTGGGACGAGGCAATTCACGCCGCCGCATTCGCTTACAACACCGCCTGTCAAGAGTCAACACGAACAACGCCCTTCGAGCTGGTATACGGTCGCATCGCACTTCGCCCCATGGACCGCACGCTACCCACTATCACGCCAGCCCAGGTCAACTCCGAAAACGTCACCACTCGCCGGGAGAATGCCAAGTTGCACATCACCCAGGCTCAACAACGCCAGACCAGACTCTACAACGAGACCCACCGGGACTGCTCTTTTACCACCGGCGACCTCGTCTATCTTCATCGACCCACCCACCGACGCGGCAGAGCTGAGAAACTGCTTCACCAATTCCATGGCCCCTACGAAGTTCTTCGTCAGACTGAAGCAGTTACCTACGAGCTCGCTACCATTTCCGGCAGAGGACGTCCCAGGAAGGAAGTCGTTCACGTTTCCCGCCTGAAACCCGCACACCAGAGGGATGTCCAATTTCTTCAGACCGGGACGGCCTCTTCCGACGGAGGGACCCATGTAACGGACACCTGGGAAACGCCAGCAGCCCAGAGGGGGAATCCCGGGGACGATCGGCCGGGCCCCGGGGGAAACACAGCGAACCGGCCTGGAAGTCCCGGGGCCGACTATCTCCCCCCACTCGGACTCCCCCCGCTCGCTTCCGGGGAGTGGGGTATAAAAGCCCCTGTCGCCAGCCCATCATGGACAGAAGCAGAGTGGGACTCGACCGACCACTACGACCGACCCAGACGTTACCAGCCCCGACCAGAGCTACCGCCGCCAGTAGGAGGGAACACTTTGCCGCTTCCCCGTCCACCAACGCCGCCAGTCCAGGAACCGCATCGGCCGCCGGTCCGACTATCAACTCCGCCGCCCACTCAAGAGTCTTCAACCGCCGTGACCCGTCGCTACGATCTCCAACCGCGCCGTACACGGGTCTTTTACAACTCATGTATTGTTAAGAACCAATAAAGACTTCAATCCCAAATACACTGTTTCAATATGCCATTTGTGAGAGTGAATAATTGCATGATTAGTTTTTCAGCTTATGCATTTCTCAAATGCTCTTGTTTATATAGACTTGCTTCGAAGAATTAAAAGAGAACATCATAACTGGTCTTACGGATGAAGTTTTAAGTTATTAATCAATATTTTCAGGATCTAATGTATTCGAAGTTAGATATAGCTTTAAACGAACAGAACTGTTAGTTTATGATGTAACGTAATTTTGGCAAAACTCATATAACCACGATTTCTCCATCTTCGAAATGTCATATGTTAATTTAATCAAAAATTCATAATTCGATCAATTGATGGCGAACGCTCCGTGGCAGCCTATGGAGCCTGATTTTTCGCGCTATCGAGAAACGCCGTGAATTCGAATCTAGGGTACGAACATAGACATAATAAAGAAATAGACCCAAGATTGTACGGGTGGTTAATACGGAGCTGACGACTAGCAGACAACCGGTAGTTGTTCCGTATTCCTGTGGTACTACTTTAAAGCCACGCCTGTCGATTAGGTGAGAAAAAAAAAATCATCACGTGATCGTGTTTGTAATCTTTTAGGTACTCCGACGTGATTCGCGAATATTTCGGCTGTGATAATTTAAAATAAGGTTAATTATAATTTGTAAATTAGTCAATTAATTCTTTCGAAACCCTAATAAAAAGCAGGGGTGGGCAAAAATTGTGAGCGAATTCCGAAATGAACGCTCAGACGTTTTTAATTTGAGTGATCAAGGGAGCGAGTCCTCAATACAGGTGACGCTATTTTATCTTTCTTCAACTGAGCCATCTCAGGCCGAGCTCCAAAAAGTTATCTCAATCACAGATCGTTCACGGCGCTTTGAGCGAGATCGGCCGATTGACGCGCTAGCATGCTCACTTCTGAAAATGGGAATATAAATATACGAATTGTGCAATAACAATACTAACCTAGCAGTGCCCCCGCCAGCAGTAGGCACAAGTAGGCACGTGCCTATGTTCAAAAATTTTAGGCCTATTTTAGGGGCCTCTAAAAGTTAAAAAAAAATGTCTCTGGGGCCTCCAAATGTGATTTTTAAATTTTATTTATTTTTAAAAATTGGTCATCTAGCACCCTAAAAAAAGAACTCCCATTCAATTCCAATTTCCAAGATTCCTAAATGGCCCTAACAAAACGTTCCCTTTTGAACCACCTATACTCGAAATCAATATTACTTGAGTACACAAACAAAGGCAGCAAACTCTGTGGTTTCTGCTTTTGGTAGTGTACTTTGTTAACATTGATATAGAGTATATGACAAAAGACTGGCCCGGGACGGGGAAGTCCGTCGTGCAAGGAAAGCAGCAAAAAAAACCCACCTGTTCGCCTCAGTGATAACTTAGCTCCAACCAACACAATAAACATAAGCTTAGTTTCTAGGAATTCTACAAAAGGGGGCATAAAGTGAGAAACTGGATTTCTTTAATACGACTTAAACCGTTGCAACGCTTAAACGATCAATAGTTTGCCAGGTTAACGACCACCATAGACTAGACGTTATTAGAAACAGAGAGGACCTATCTACACACGTGGAAGTGATTATTTTATGTGCATGATTCTGAAGAGAAGGGGACTTATCGAGCTGCCCTGAGGGACGCCCTGCTTAACCGTAAAAGGTGCCGATATATCTCCGTTGACTCGCACTTAGGAGGTACGATCTGTTAAGAAGCTTTCCATCCAGCTGAGAAGGTTGCCCTCAAGGCCACTAATAGAGGAGCGCTTGGTGATGAACACCGCTATACAACATTGGTTGGTTTCTAGGGCGCACTGTGCCGCCGTAGTCAACCGGAAAGCATTATCCGTCGCCCGCCGACCCTTCCGGAAACCCGATCGGTCTTGGGGGATAACAATATTTTTCTCCAGGAACCAAACCAGACGGCCCAGTACCAGTTTCTCATAAAGTTTTCCCAGGTTCAGGAGGAGAGAGATATCTCTGTATGAATCAGCAGAAGTGGGGGACTTACCTGGCTTTAAGATCGGATGGAGGATGGCTTGCATCCACCTCGCAGGCAAGATGCCCGCCTCCCACAGGCTGTTGTAAAAACTCAGAAGTGCTGTGCGGAACGCCGGAGTAGTATTTTTGATAACAAGGTTAGATATGTTGTCCACGCCCAGAGCCGTATTGTGTAACCCGGAGAGGACCCCATATAGTTCTTCTGCCGAGTGGGGATTTTCCGAGAACGTTAATCCCTTTAGTTACGGTCCTAGCTTGGCCGCTTGTTTAGAAATGCGGTTTCTGTCCCCCTTTTGGGGTTTTTCCACGATGACGAGGCGCCACGGCAAGCCCTCGACCCGTTTTAAAAAGATGTTTTTTTTTGGAGTAAGGCAGAGTTTTTGTTGGACCGGACCCGAGTGGTCACTATTATTAGCAATTTGATGTAAATAAAAGTTAGTTTGTTTCATTCTTAAGCCAGTCGTTTTCATTTTTCCCGAACATTAAACGCGATTAAGATCCTCGAGTTTTTCAGTCGGCTCGAGTGTATCGAAGATTAGCTCTCCCAAACAAATTTATATCCCACCCCATCCGTCCAAAGTGGAGTATTCAGAATTCGACATTTTGGTGCCGAAACCCGGGATATAGGAACTATAGAACTTTCCGCGCGTTTAATAATCGGTAGCCGTGATACGAGATTCCGAAGTGAAACATGACCGATTCAAACGCAGCCGAATTAGTCAGGGTAAGGGCCATCCGAACCATTACCAGAAGTAATACGACTACCAATATAAAAACGTTGGAAACGCTGATTAAAGATGAAGACGCCGACGCCGAAGATATAGCCGATCAGCTTTCTTTGCTCTTATTGAAAAGGAGCCAACTCCGAGAATTAAACCAACAAATCGACGGACTTTTACCCGACGACGAAGATGAAATCAAGAAAGAACACAAATCTAGGACGTACGAAGACAACGTTCATCTAGCCGAAAGAAGACTTCGGCAGCTAGGAGCCGCCAGCATGACGAGATCAACCGCAGTCGACCGGGAACATTCTCCAGCCGTGACCGAATCCACCGTTAGGACCGAATCAGTTCTCGTAGTGGAGTCAAAACTTCCCACGTTAGTGCTACACAAATTCAAAGGACAATACACCAAATGGCCGGGATTTTGGTCGCAATTTAAGTCGACTATCCACAACAGACAAGGTTTGAGGAATGTAGAAAAATTTAGATATTTGTTGTCCTATTTAGAGGGGGAGGCCTTAGAATTATTAGAAGGGTTTGAAGATTCAGATGAGAATTACGATGTAGCTATTCAGTTATTAGAACAAAGATACGGTCAGACCCATTTGATAGTGAACCAACTTATGAATAAAATGCGCAAACTTGCCCGAGTGGAGGACTCTAAAGACATTGTTTCTGTATAACTCTATTGAGACCAATATAAGAAGTTTGCAAGCCTTAGGAGTCAATACTGACGCCAATAGTGTTTCATTGTGCCCAATTATCATCGCGTGTCTTCCCGATGACATTCGATTAAGATATAGTATGAATTGTAACAAGTATAAGGAGTTGGATTTAGAAGAGTTGGTGCGATTTGTGAAAAGAGAGGTTGAAGGCCGAGAAACGTGCGCGATTTTAAAAGGCGATGAAATCAAACCGCGAAGTCTTACGTCACGTGACTCACGCGATAAAGGTAAACTCCAGCGGTACCAACCACGCGAAAATATACCATCCGTGACTGCCGCCGCGCTAAATACCAACGTCTCGACGCCCAGAATGTATTGCATTTTCTGCAAGTCCGATGCCCACGCAACCGCGAACTGTCGTAACTACAGTTTAGAAGAAAAAAGGAAGCTTATTAAAACCATGGAAAGATGTTTCATCTGCACACGTACGCAACACAAAGCTTCGGCGTGCACATCGAAATTCCGTAAATGCCAAATTTGTCAAGGTCGGCACAACGCCGCTCTCTGCGAGAAAAACACCGCCCACAAGTCCGATGCGCTCGCTAACGCCCCTCCTGGTGCGACTCCGTCGGTCATTACCGACAATAAAGGGGACAGCTCCGGTACAGGTGGTTCCGAATTCACCACCACGAAGTCCGTTGTCTCAGCAGTGGTTGGTTGCCGTAAGGAAGTCCTTCTCGGTACTGCGAGGGCGATTGCCAGAAACACCGAAGATCCCGGAAGAAAGGAACTAGTCCGCTGCATATTGGACCAACACAATAAACATAAGCTTAGTTTCTAGGAATTCTACAAAAGGGGGCATAAAGTGAGAAACTGGATTTCTTTAATACGACTTAAACCGTTGCAACGCTTAAACGATCAATAGTTTGCCAGGTTAACGACCACCATAGACTAGACGTTATTAGAAACAGAGAGGACCTATCTACACACGTGGAAGTGATTATTTTATGTGCATGATTCTGAAGAGAAGGGGACTTATCGAGCTGCCCTGAGGGACGCCCTGCTTAACCGTAAAAGGTGCCGATATATCTCCGTTGACTCGCACTTAGGAGGTACGATCTGTTAAGAAGCTTTCCATCCAGCTGAGAAGGTTGCCCTCAAGGCCACTAATAGAGGAGCGCTTGGTGATGAACACCGCTATACAACATTGGTTGGTTTCTAGGGCGCACTGTGCCGCCGTAGTCAACCGGAAAGCATTATCCGTCGCCCGCCGACCCTTCCGGAAACCCGATCGGTCTTGGGGGATAACAATATTTTTCTCCAGGAACCAAACCAGACGGCCCAGTACCAGTTTCTCATAAAGTTTTCCCAGGTTCAGGAGGAGAGAGATATCTCTGTATGAATCAGCAGAAGTGGGGGACTTACCTGGCTTTAAGATCGGATGGAGGATGGCTTGCATCCACCTCGCAGGCAAGATGCCCGCCTCCCACAGGCTGTTGTAAAAACTCAGAAGTGCTGTGCGGAACGCCGGAGTAGTATTTTTGATAACAAGGTTAGATATGTTGTCCACGCCCAGAGCCGTATTGTGTAACCCGGAGAGGACCCCATATAGTTCTTCTGCCGAGAATGGGCCATTGGCGGGGGATGTATGTCAGTAGAGGTCGGGGATGGTTAACTTTTATTCAATAGATAAAGCTCTCAAAATTATTCGTAAAACGTTTTGATCAAGTAATTTATATTTCTGTATTATCCGATAAATAATTTGATAAATTTGTAAATTTAATCGGAAAACGATGTTTTTTGTCGATAAAAAGCTCAAATTTTACGAATAATACATGTTTTTTAAACATTTTCCGAAATATTAACCGGTAAATTTCTTTGTTTACATTTTTTCCCGAAAAAAATCTATTTAAACATGGATAATGATTAACCGTCTCCGACCTCTATATTCAATTCAATTCAATTATTTTTATTAATATTTTCAGGTTTTTTTACAGGTTTTTTCGGGCTAAGTCAGTATTGACTTGTAAGCGCCAGCTGAGAATGCAAAACACTCCACAACCTTTTTCTGGTCAGTGAGCGTAAGTGCTTCCTGGGGCGGATCCCTGTTTTGAACCACCTAGCCTGGCTTCAAACTTGAGGCAGGGGCGTGTGTGCATGTAGCCTGTCACAATAGGCCCTCCAACTAGCACGCTTTGTGTCACTTATCAGTCGGTTATAGACAGCCGTCTCCTTTATGTAAGCAGCCTGGTCCAACCGGATGCGACGGGTCTGACCAAAGATAATTTAAACTCGTACCCTAGATTCTAAATCACTCTCTCGCGCGTTGGCAATAGCGTTTACCCACTTCCCACTGGAACTCAGAAAAAATGGAGCCCGATTTTTCCGAGGTCACGCGCCGGAAAAGGGTAAATGCTTCGTAACAAAAACCGTCAATGGGAAAGCTATCAGTATTCGAATCTAGGGTACGAGTTTAAATTATCTTTGATCCCACCATGAAGGCTGACGAGGAGACGAGCCTCCCCCACCCTTTTTGATAGGATTCGCAGCCAGGGCCATCTGTCGGAGAAGATTTTCTGCAGAGTATCCAGATAACGGAGCGTCCTCCAGTGTGTCATCCAAAAGGATTCTAAAACCTTTCCAGTCCACCGCTGGCTAGTGCCAATGCATACCACTTGCCGTAGAACTTGTAGTGTGTACTGGGTCGCCTATAAAAATAAGGAGATGATCATTTGTTCCTCGGTTAAAGACTGTCCAGGGGAGGGAATGAGCAAATGTGGAGCTTACGAAAGTCAGATCTAGGGCAGCCTCTGGGCCCCGAGTTGTGCGGCGGGTGGCGTCTCCAGTGTTGAGGAGAACCAGACAGTCCTGGGCTTCTAGCCAACTCTGGATGAGGCTGCCTTGCTGATCCGTGTGACTACTACCCCAGAGTGTGTTGTGGGCGTTGAAAGCGTCTAGGATAATAGCTGGTGTGTCAACTCCTAGGAGAAGATCGTCGAAATATTATCTGGAGGCTTCACCACCCGAGTCATAGATGTTAATCCAGCCAGTGGTAAAGCGGATCTTAAGAGCCAGCACTTCCATCCCGACACATCCTGGGGAAGGAAGCTGTACCGTCGGATGAGACCTAGCAACCAGAATCGCAACACCACCCCTGGCACCTTTCGCCCGGAACACATCTAAAAATCCATTCGCCGGTGGTGGGAGAGAAACGCGGTCCGCGCGGTACACATAATAAAATCCAAAGTGGACGTTAAAATTTAACTTCATTTTTCATTAATAGATGGCACCGCGGTCTCCACTCAAGTTGGTTTTTTTCGAAGAATAAGATAGATTCATCGCCATCTCTAATAACAGGGGTCTTTTCATAATACAGGTGGCAACGATAGCGCCGACAGTTTCTTTAAGTGTGACCGAGGCTTATGACTGTGATTCCTTAAACCAATTTTAGATTCTGTGATTCACACGAGATTCCGTGATTCGCACGAGATTCCGTGATTCGTATGTGATTCATCGATTCGAGTAGGATTCCAAGATTCCGAATATTCGGATATTCTAGAGATTCCTGATTAGATTCTTGAGATTTGGAATCACGGAATCAAGGTCCGTACGAGATTCCTTGAAGTGACGGACCACTCGGGTTTTCAAGGTACCAGGTATTTTTAAACTAAAAGTTAGTAATATAATTTTGGGTTACCTATTGAAATTTTATGCTTTTATCATGAATATATCATGAACACGTTTATGCTTTTATCAAACAATTCTAAAACACTATTTCGTTTTAAATATTAATAGGAATAATATTCTATCAACGAACATTTAAATAAGATTTTGGAAAATGCATCGAAACTGATGTCGTTACAAAAAGAGGAGATTGAATCACGGGATATTGTAACGGACACCTGGGAAACGCCAGCAGCCCAGAGGGGGAATCCCGGGGACGATCGGCCGGGCCCCGGGGGAAACACAGCGAACCGGCCTGGAAGTCCCGGGGCCGACTATCTCCCCCCACTCGGACTCCCCCCGCTCGCTTCCGGGGAGTGGGGTATAAAAGCCCCTGTCGCCAGCCCATCATGGACAGAAGCAGAGTGGGACTCGACCGACCACTACGACCGACCCAGACGTTACCAGCCCCGACCAGAGCTACCGCCGCCAGTAGGAGGGAACACTTTGCCGCTTCCCCGTCCACCAACGCCGCCAGTCCAGGAACCGCATCGGCCGCCGGTCCGACTATCAACTCCGCCGCCCACTCAAGAGTCTTCAACCGCCGTGACCCGTCGCTACGATCTCCAACCGCGCCGTACACGGGTCTTTTACAACTCATGTATTGTTAAGAACCAATAAAGACTTCAATCCCAAATACACTGTTTCAATATGCCATTTGTGAGAGTGAATAATTGCATGATTAGTTTTTCAGCTTATGCATTTCTCAAATGCTCTTGTTTATATAGACTTGCTTCGAAGAATTAAAAGAGAACATCATAACTGGTCTTACGGATGAAGTTTTAAGTTATTAATCAATATTTTCAGGATCTAATGTATTCGAAGTTAGATATAGCTTTAAACGAACAGAACTGTTAGTTTATGATGTAACGTAATTTTGGCAAAACTCATATAACCACGATTTCTCCATCTTCGAAATGTCATATGTTAATTTAATCAAAAATTCATAATTCGATCAATTGATGGCGAACGCTCCGTGGCAGCCTATGGAGCCTGATTTTTCGCGCTATCGAGAAACGCCGTGAATTCGAATCTAGGGTACGAACATAGACATAATAAAGAAATAGACCCAAGATTGTACGGGTGGTTAATACGGAGCTGACGACTAGCAGACAACCGGTAGTTGTTCCGTATTCCTGTGGTACTACTTTAAAGCCACGCCTGTCGATTAGGTGAGAAAATAAAAAATCATCACGTGATCGTGTTTGTAATCTTTTAGGTACTCCGACGTGATTCGCGAATATTTCGGCTGTGATAATTTAAAATAAGGTTAATTATAATTTGTAAATTAGTCAATTAATTCTTTCGAAACCCTAATAAAAAGCAGGGGTGGGCAAAAATTGTGAGCGAATTCCGAAATGAACGCTCAGACGTTTTTAATTTGAGTGATCAAGGGAGCGAGTCCTCAATACAGGTGACGCTATTTTATCTTTCTTCAACTGAGCCATCTCAGGCCGAGCTCCAAAAAGTTATCTCAATCACAGATCGTTCACGGCGCTTTGAGCGAGATCGGCCGATTGACGCGCTAGCATGCTCACTTCTGAAAATGGGAATATAAATATACGAATTGTGCAATAACAATACTAACCTAGCAGTGCCCCCGCCAGCAGTAGGCACAAGTAGGCACGTGCCTATGTTCAAAAATTTTAGGCCTATTTTAGGGGCCTCTAAAAGTTAAAAAAAATGTCTCTGGGGCCTCCAAATGTGATTTTTAAATTTTATTTATTTTTAAAAATTGGTCATCTAGCACCCTAAAAAAAGAACTCCCATTCAATTCCAATTTCCAAGATTCCTAAATGGACCTAACAAAACGTTCCCTTTTGAACCACCTATACTCGAAATCAATATTACTTGAGTACACAAACAAAGGCAGCAAACTCTGTGGTTTCTGCTTTTGGTAGTGTACTTTGTTAACATTGATATAGAGTATATGACAAAAGACTGGCCCGGGACGGGGAAGTCCGTCGTGCAAGGAAAGCAGCAAAAAAAACCCACCTGTTCGCCTCAGTGATAACTTAGCTCCAACCAACACAATAAACATAAGCTTAGTTTCTAGGAATTCTACAAAAGGGGGCATAAAGTGAGAAACTGGATTTCTTTAATACGACTTAAACCGTTGCAACGCTTAAACGATCAATAGTTTGCCAGGTTAACGACCACCATAGACTAGACGTTATTAGAAACAGAGAGGACCTATCTACACACGTGGAAGTGATTATTTTATGTGCATGATTCTGAAGAGAAGGGGACTTATCGAGCTGCCCTGAGGGACGCCCTGCTTAACCGTAAAAGGTGCCGATATATCTCCGTTGACTCGCACTTAGGAGGTACGATCTGTTAAGAAGCTTTCCATCCAGCTGAGAAGGTTGCCCTCAAGGCCACTAATAGAGGAGCGCTTGGTGATGAACACCGCTATACAACATTGGTTGGTTTCTAGGGCGCACTGTGCCGCCGTAGTCAACCGGAAAGCATTATCCGTCGCCCGCCGACCCTTCCGGAAACCCGATCGGTCTTGGGGGATAACAATATTTTTCTCCAGGAACCAAACCAGACGGCCCAGTACCAGTTTCTCATAAAGTTTTCCCAGGTTCAGGAGGAGAGAGATATCTCTGTATGAATCAGCAGAAGTGGGGGACTTACCTGGCTTTAAGATCGGATGGAGGATGGCTTGCATCCACCTCGCAGGCAAGATGCCCGCCTCCCACAGGCTGTTGTAAAAACTCAGAAGTGCTGTGCGGAACGCCGGAGTAGTATTTTTGATAACAAGGTTAGATATGTTGTCCACGCCCAGAGCCGTATTGTGTAACCCGGAGAGGACCCCATATAGTTCTTCTGCCGAGTGGGGATTTTCCGAGAACGTTAATCCCTTTAGTTACGGTCCTAGCTTGGCCGCTTGTTTAGAAATGCGGTTTCTGTCCCCCTTTTGGGGTTTTTCCACGATGACGAGGCGCCACGGCAAGCCCTCGACCCGTTTTAAAAAGATGTTTTTTTTTGGAGTAAGGCAGAGTTTTTGTTGGACCGGACCCGAGTGGTCACTATTATTAGCAATTTGATGTAAATAAAAGTTAGTTTGTTTCATTCTTAAGCCAGTCGTTTTCATTTTTCCCGAACATTAAACGCGATTAAGATCCTCGAGTTTTTCAGTCGGCTCGAGTGTATCGAAGATTAGCTCTCCCAAACAAATTTATATCCCACCCCATCCGTCCAAAGTGGAGTATTCAGAATTCGACATTTTGGTGCCGAAACCCGGGATATAGGAACTATAGAACTTTCCGCGCGTTTAATAATCGGTAGCCGTGATACGAGATTCCGAAGTGAAACATGACCGATTCAAACGCAGCCGAATTAGTCAGGGTAAGGGCCATCCGAACCATTACCAGAAGTAATACGACTACCAATATAAAAACGTTGGAAACGCTGATTAAAGATGAAGACGCCGACGCCGAAGATATAGCCGATCAGCTTTCTTTGCTCTTATTGAAAAGGAGCCAACTCCGAGAATTAAACCAACAAATCGACGGACTTTTACCCGACGACGAAGATGAAATCAAGAAAGAACACAAATCTAGGACGTACGAAGACAACGTTCATCTAGCCGAAAGAAGACTTCGGCAGCTAGGAGCCGCCAGCATGACGAGATCAACCGCAGTCGACCGGGAACATTCTCCAGCCGTGACCGAATCCACCGTTAGGACCGAATCAGTTCTCGTAGTGGAGTCAAAACTTCCCACGTTAGTGCTACACAAATTCAAAGGACAATACACCAAATGGCCGGGATTTTGGTCGCAATTTAAGTCGACTATCCACAACAGACAAGGTTTGAGGAATGTAGAAAAATTTAGATATTTGTTGTCCTATTTAGAGGGGGAGGCCTTAGAATTATTAGAAGGGTTTGAAGATTCAGATGAGAATTACGATGTAGCTATTCAGTTATTAGAACAAAGATACGGTCAGACCCATTTGATA
This sequence comes from Leiobunum rupestre, assembly GCF_980474605.1. Classification (NCBI taxonomy): domain Eukaryota; kingdom Metazoa; phylum Arthropoda; class Arachnida; order Opiliones; family Sclerosomatidae; genus Leiobunum; species Leiobunum rupestre. The sequence goes on along the minus strand of NC_143394.1, from coordinate 23,388,917 downwards.
GTGAACCAACTTATGAATAAAATGCGCAAACTTGCCCGAGTGGAGGACTCTAAAGACATTGTTTCTGTATAACTCTATTGAGACCAATATAAGAAGTTTGCAAGCCTTAGGAGTCAATACTGACGCCAATAGTGTTTCATTGTGCCCAATTATCATCGCGTGTCTTCCCGATGACATTCGATTAAGATATAGTATGAATTGTAACAAGTATAAGGAGTTGGATTTAGAAGAGTTGGTGCGATTTGTGAAAAGAGAGGTTGAAGGCCGAGAAACGTGCGCGATTTTAAAAGGCGATGAAATCAAACCGCGAAGTCTTACGTCACGTGACTCACGCGATAAAGGTAAACTCCAGCGGTACCAACCACGCGAAAATATACCATCCGTGACTGCCGCCGCGCTAAATACCAACGTCTCGACGCCCAGAATGTATTGCATTTTCTGCAAGTCCGATGCCCACGCAACCGCGAACTGTCGTAACTACAGTTTAGAAGAAAAAAGGAAGCTTATTAAAACCATGGAAAGATGTTTCATCTGCACACGTACGCAACACAAAGCTTCGGCGTGCACATCGAAATTCCGTAAATGCCAAATTTGTCAAGGTCGGCACAACGCCGCTCTCTGCGAGAAAAACACCGCCCACAAGTCCGATGCGCTCGCTAACGCCCCTCCTGGTGCGACTCCGTCGGTCATTACCGACAATAAAGGGGACAGCTCCGGTACAGGTGGTTCCGAATTCACCACCACGAAGTCCGTTGTCTCAGCAGTGGTTGGTTGCCGTAAGGAAGTCCTTCTCGGTACTGCGAGGGCGATTGCCAGAAACACCGAAGATCCCGGAAGAAAGGAACTAGTCCGCTGCATATTGGACAATTGCAGTCAAGCGTCCTTCATCAAAGAAGAGATATCTCGAAAGCTGAAATTACCGATAATTGGTCAACAATTTGTTTCTATAGAAAATTTCGGTAATGAAACACCAATCTCAGTCCGAAGAAACGTCGTCAGCCTAGCTATAGAGAATAAGACAGATCCTAGTAAGGCGCTACGGATCAAGGCGATAGAAGTTCCGTATTTATGCAAAACCGCAACCCTGGCTAATTGTAAGGAAGTCGAAGATTTCGCGAAGGAAAAGAGCTTAATCTTGGCTGATGAACCAACGGCAGACACGCCCACCGTCTCGAGCATTGGAATTTTAATAGGAGCCGATGTCTATTACGGCGTAGTCACTGACCGTCCCATTGAAAGAATAAATGGATCGTTAGTAGCCACTGAGACCATTTTAGGGTGGGCCGTGCAGGGTCCCATAGAGACGATAGCCGTACCCGTTAACCACATCGGGGTTATTTGCATGAAGATAGGATTAGAAGACAACGTTGCTGAGATAAACAAAACTTTGCGGTCGTTCTGGGAATTAGAATCACTGGGGATTCAAGACCAACCGGAGAAGAAACTAAGTGGAGAAGCCGTCCTAGAACAATTCAGAAGAGAAACCACCTTTAAGGACGGAAAATATCATGTGAAATTTCCATGGGTCGTTCCGAAAAGTCAATTGTCGAGCAACCGGCAAATTGCAGAGAGCCGTATGAAGAACCTCATCAAAACCAATTCTATACTTGGACTACAAGGAAATTATCGAAGACCAGCTAAGAAAGGGAATAGTAGAAGTAGTAAACGAAGAAGAACCCAAGGTCACCGATTGCTACTACATTCCGCATCAACCCGTCAAAAGAGAATCTAGCTCGACCACGAAACTACGAATAGTTCTAGACGCTTCGTCCCACGCCAAAGGCAAGCTGTCCCTAAACACGTGCCTAGCGAGCGGACCAAACCAAAACCCTAACATTCTTCATTTACTCATAAGATTCCGAAGGCACCGAGTAGCAATTATGGCCGACATAGAGAAAGCCTTCCTTCAGGTTGCTTTAGCGGAAGAAGAACGAGACTTCGTACGATTCCTTTGGGTAAGGGAAAACCAAGGTCAAATGGCCGAAGACCAATTTCAAGTCTTAAGAATGGCTAGAGTACCTTTCGGTGTTACTACGTCACCCTTCCTACTCTCCGCCACAATCCGCCTACACGCTGAAAAATTCGCCGACTTAGAACCGGCAGCCGTAAAGTGCATCAATGAAGATCTTTATGTCGATGATCTTTTGAGTGGAGGCCAAGACGACGAGAAGGCGCACGAGAAGCTAGTCAAGGTAACGGAGATTTTAAAGGGGGCAAATATGAATTTACGCAAGTGGAAGACAAATTCGCCGACGTTGAGAGAAAGATGGACAAGAGAGGGAGGTGACTTGGAAGAGAAAGGAATCCGTTTAGAAGGAGAAGCCAGTTCTGGAGGTGAGAAGATCTTAGGCTTGCTATGGATGCCAACCATGGACCGGTTTTCGTTCAATCTAATGAAGATAGCCAAATTCGTAAACGAATCGAAGGGAACGAAACGTCAACTATTGGGAGCCGTTGCTCAGATTTTCGACCCCTTAGGCATGCTTGCACCTTATACCATCAGAGCCAAGATGATGTTACAGTTACTATGGCAAGAAAGGGCAAACTGGGACGAAGATCTACCCCGAGAAATTTGCGACCAGTATAATCAGTGGAAGAAAGAAATGCCAGATATCAGAAATATCAATTTAGAAAGATGCTATTTTAGTGGAAGGGGAGACGTCATCCACAGCGAACTGCATGGATTTTGCGACGCGAGTCAAAAGGCGTTCGCCGCCGTAATTTATATTCGTTACGTAACCGTGACCGACGACATTTACACCTCGTTCGTAACGTCAAAGGCGAGAGTAGCGCCATTAAACAAGGAACTAAGTTTACCCCGCCTAGAGCTTATGGGATGCTACCTTGGAGCCCGCTTAATAAAAACGGTGAAGGAAGCGCTTGATGACGAAAACATACCCATCTATCTGTGGACAGATTCAACTATTGCGCTCCATTGGGTGAGAGGAAGCGAAAGGGAATGGGCACCATTCGTTCAGAACAGAGTTAACGATATTCAAGCCTTAGTCAGTCCGCGTAGTTGGGATCATTGCGCCGGAGTTATCAATGTTAGGTTTTGCCTGTTTAAGCCTTAGTTCTGGTAAACTAGCTTAACAATAAATTTATCTAACTCACTCAATTGTTTACTTTCAATTTTATAGGTCTTGAAACTTCTAATTAAATCGACAATCTTTTAAGCATAACAAAGTCTAACTTTATATTTATTTAGTAGAACTTTTACTTTTAAGTTACATTGCAATGAAGGTGGCTGATCGGTTCTGTTTCTGGCGCTTTAGATTAACATAACATTGCGCTTAAAAGTTCAATTTACAAGTTAAGTTTGGTGGGCGGTTTTCGTTCTCGAGCAGATCTTCTAATAACGGGCGTCGCTGGAACGAAATCTTTATCGAAAAGTCTGTCCATTGAATGGTCACTTTCACCAGTAACTGGTGTTCGAGAAGTGGTTTTAGATTCAGCAGCAGTGCGAGGGATAGGAGTGCTCGGAGTCACTGAATATGTTCCTTCCGGTGGACGGCGCAAAATGGTTGAAGGAGTCTCATTGATTACAGGAGTGTTTTGGTTAGGAGTTGTTTGGTTAGGTATAAGCTGGTCTTTATGGCGTCGCCATATCATGTTATCACATGTTTGTAAAGTATATGACACAGGACCCGTTTGAGAAGTAATTCGTCCAGGGTTCCATTTTCGGTATCCCCTGTAGTCACGAGCGAAAACTTTTTCTCCTACGCTAAAATGTATATTCCGAGCTGTAGGTTCGCTTCGTAGAACTTGGTAGGTTTGATGTCCTCGGACTTTAGCATCCATGTTGGGTTTGAGTAGATCCAATTTCGTTCGAATACCCCTCTTTAAAAATAAGAGCGCTGGAGTTTCGCCAGTTGTGGCATGAGGAGTATTTCTATAGGTCATAAGAAAATCTTGAACGTGACGGTGAATAGAAGTTGATTCGTGTGAATGTCGAAGGTTGCGTTTTAGTGTTTGTATAAAACGTTCTGCTTGTCCATTTGTCGAAGGGTGAAATGGCGCTGAAAACACATGCTTAATTCCATTTGCCTTCGTGAAACTTTCAAATTCGGCGCTTGTAAACTGTGATCCATTGTCACTAACAATAGTTTCAGCTAAGCCATATCTAGAGAATATATCTCTTAGAAAGTCTATGGTTCTTTCAGCAGTTGGGTTTTTAGTAATGTAAACCTCTGGCCATTTAGAATGAGAGAGGGAGGTGACTTGGAAGAGAAAGGAATCCGTTTAGAAGGAGAAGCCAGTTCTGGAGGTGAGAAGATCTTAGGCTTGCTATGGATGCCAACCATGGACCGGTTTTCGTTCAATCTAATGAAGATAGCCAAATTCGTAAACGAATCGAAGGGAACGAAACGTCAACTATTGGGAGCCGTTGCTCAGATTTTCGACCCCTTAGGCATGCTTGCACCTTATACCATCAGAGCCAAGATGATGTTACAGTTACTATGGCAAGAAAGGGCAAACTGGGACGAAGATCTACCCCGAGAAATTTGCGACCAGTATAATCAGTGGAAGAAAGAAATGCCAGATATCAGAAATATCAATTTAGAAAGATGCTATTTTAGTGGAAGGGGAGACGTCATCCACAGCGAACTGCATGGATTTTGCGACGCGAGTCAAAAGGCGTTCGCCGCCGTAATTTATATTCGTTACGTAACCGTGACCGACGACATTTACACCTCGTTCGTAACGTCAAAGGCGAGAGTAGCGCCATTAAACAAGGAACTAAGTTTACCCCGCCTAGAGCTTATGGGATGCTACCTTGGAGCCCGCTTAATAAAAACGGTGAAGGAAGCGCTTGATGACGAAAACATACCCATCTATCTGTGGACAGATTCAACTATTGCGCTCCATTGGGTGAGAGGAAGCGAAAGGGAATGGGCACCATTCGTTCAGAACAGAGTTAACGATATTCAAGCCTTAGTCAGTCCGCGTAGTTGGGATCATTGCGCCGGAGTTATCAATGTTAGGTTTTGCCTGTTTAAGCCTTAGTTCTGGTAAACTAGCTTAACAATAAATTTATCTAACTCACTCAATTGTTTACTTTCAATTTTATAGGTCTTGAAACTTCTAATTAAATCGACAATCTTTTAAGCATAACAAAGTCTAACTTTATATTTATTTAGTAGAACTTTTACTTTTAAGTTACATTGCAATGAAGGTGGCTGATCGGTTCTGTTTCTGGCGCTTTAGATTAACATAACATTGCGCTTAAAAGTTCAATTTACAAGTTAAGTTTGGTGGGCGGTTTTCGTTCTCGAGCAGATCTTCTAATAACGGGCGTCGCTGGAACGAAATCTTTATCGAAAAGTCTGTCCATTGAATGGTCACTTTCACCAGTAACTGGTGTTCGAGAAGTGGTTTTAGATTCAGCAGCAGTGCGAGGGATAGGAGTGCTCGGAGTCACTGAATATGTTCCTTCCGGTGGACGGCGCAAAATGGTTGAAGGAGTCTCATTGATTACAGGAGTGTTTTGGTTAGGAGTTGTTTGGTTAGGTATAAGCTGGTCTTTATGGCGTCGCCATATCATGTTATCACATGTTTGTAAAGTATATGACACAGGACCCGTTTGAGAAGTAATTCGTCCAGGGTTCCATTTTCGGTATCCCCTGTAGTCACGAGCGAAAACTTTTTCTCCTACGCTAAAATGTATATTCCGAGCTGTAGGTTCGCTTCGTAGAACTTGGTAGGTTTGATGTCCTCGGACTTTAGCATCCATGTTGGGTTTGAGTAGATCCAATTTCGTTCGAATACCCCTCTTTAAAAATAAGAGCGCTGGAGTTTCGCCAGTTGTGGCATGAGGAGTATTTCTATAGGTCATAAGAAAATCTTGAACGTGACGGTGAATAGAAGTTGATTCGTGTGAATGTCGAAGGTTGCGTTTTAGTGTTTGTATAAAACGTTCTGCTTGTCCATTTGTCGAAGGGTGAAATGGCGCTGAAAACACATGCTTAATTCCATTTGCCTTCGTGAAACTTTCAAATTCGGCGCTTGTAAACTGTGATCCATTGTCACTAACAATAGTTTCAGCTAAGCCATATCTAGAGAATATATCTCTTAGAAAGTCTATGGTTCTTTCAGCAGTTGGGTTTTTAGTAATGTAAACCTCTGGCCATTTAGAATGAGCATCCACAGCGACAAATATCATATTATTTCGGAAAGGGCCAGCGTAATCGATATGGACTCTTTGAAGCGGATGATCAGCGTGGATCCAAGGGTGCAAATTAGTCTTCTGAGGATTTCTCTGTTGCATTTGGCATTCTGTACATCTCTTAACTTCTAGTTCGAGATCGTTATCAATATTTTTCCAATACACATAGCTTCGTGCTATGGCCTTCATGTTAACGATACCCGGGTGATTCTGATGTAATTCCGATAAAATATGTTTTCGAAATCTGGGTGGAATTAATACTCTCATTCCGAGTAAAAGACAGCCTTGACTAACAGTAAGGGAATCTCTCTTAGTGAAATAGAACTTCAGATCTATTTCGTCTTTCTTGATAATTGGCCAACCATGTAATGTATAGTGCATTAATCGAGAAAATACAGGATCACGTCTAGTTTCGTTGGCTATCTCACGACTTGTCAAAGGAAGGTTACTCAATTGGTTGATATTTACCAGTTCAGCTCCGTCTTCTCTCTCAGAATAAGGTGTCGGTAAAGGAAGTCTTGACAAACCGTCAGCATTAGCATGTTGCGCCGAAGGTTTATATTTAATTGTGTAGTGATGGCCAGAAAGTAAAACTGCCCAACGCTGCAGACGTGACGCGGCGATTAAGGGAATCCCCGAATGGTGTCCGAATATACGAGTTAAAGGACGTTGATCGGTGTACAGAGTAAAATGTTGGCCGTAGAGGTACGAGTGAAACTTTTGAACTCCAAAAATTATAGATAGCGCCTCCTTTTCTACTTGGGCATACTGCATTTCAGTTTTAGTCAAAGTTCTCGACGCGAACGCAATAGGCCTTTCAGTTCCGTCTAGTAGTTGGTGTGAGAGGACAGCGCCCACTCCGTAGCTTGAGGCGTCACAAGAAAGTACCAACGGTAATTTTGGATCGTAGTTAATGAGAACTCTCGGCGAAGTGAGTTCCTTCTTAATAGCGTCAAATGCATTTTGCTCAATACTCGTCCATTTCCAAGATGTGCTTTTGTTAAGTAGTATATAAAGTGGTCGTAATTTCGTGCTCAAATGATGAATAAATTTTCCATAATAGTTAATTAGACCAAGAAAAGATCTTAACTGCGTGACGTTGCTTGGAATTGGTGCATTTTCAATGGCTTGTATTTTCGTGTTTGTTGGGTGCAACCCGTTTTGATCAATTACGTGTCCTAAACATTCCAAACGTTCGGTAAAAAATGTACACTTTTCCTTTCGAGCTTTTAAACCAGAGTTCTCTAGTTTTTGTAAAAGTGCATCGAGATTTTCTAAGTGTTTTTGATCATTTGGACCAGTTAGAAGTATATCATCTTGAAAGTTGCAAGTTCCTTCTAAACCTGCTAACACTTGCTCCAAAACTCTTTGAAAAATAGCTGGAGAAGAAGCTATTCCGTAAGCTAATCTATTGACATTGTATAACCCCTTCGGAGTGTTGATGGTGAGTAATTTCTTAGTCTCGTCATCGACAGGAATTTGCATATAAGCTTCGCTCAAGTCAATCTTGGTGAATTTCTGACCTTGGGCTAATTTCTCAAACATCTCTTCTATTCGTGGCATTGGGTGTTGATCCACTTCTAAAACTGGGTTAACAGAAACTTTATAATCTCCGCAAAGCCGGATTGAGCCATTCGGTTTCACTATAGGTACTAGTGGAGTCGCCCACTCACTAAATTCAACCTTGGTGATGACATTTTCTCGTTCCAAACGATCTAATTCCTTTTCCACCAGTGGTCTTAGCGCATACGGTACGTTTCGTGATTTGCAGAATACAGGTTTAACTCCTTCTTTCAAGGTAAGGTGCGCTTTAAAATTATTCAATTCGCCTGTAGAACTGCTAAAAATCTTTTGATGTTTGCTCAAAATGTTCTTAACTTTTTGATCAACGTTGACAGTGTTCATTGGTAAAGGAACACTCATTTTTGAAATTCTATCCAATTTTAAACATTTCCAGTCAAGTTTTATCTTGTGGAGCCAGGCTCTTCCACATAGGGGACTTCCAACGCAATCTAAAACATAAAGCTTGTCACTGGACTCTTGTTCATTATATTTAATCTTCACGTTCATAACACCCAGTGGCGTTATCTGTTCCTTTGTGTATGTCAGACATCTTAGCTCTGTCTTTTCCAATGGAATATGCGCAAACGATTTTTCATATAGAGATTTAGGGATAACTGATACTGCGGCTCCCGTATCTAATTCCATCGTAATTGGTACATTTTCAATGTTCATGTCCACGTAAATAGGCATGCAATAATTTGATGTACTATCATGGTTTGTTACTGTAAACAAATTGCCAAAGAATTGTTCATCCACTGCATCTAAGTCATAGCTTTCATTTTGTTCTTCCAAATATTTTATATCGGTGTTATTTCTGTTATTCCGATTTCTACCTCGTCCTCGAAAATATCTTTGATTAGTATTCTGATAGTTGTTCTGTTGACACGCTCGCTTTATATGACCAATTTTTGAACATTGTAAACACCGTTCAGTTTTAAATTTACAATTAACTTCATCGTGGTCGGTATTTAAACATCGATAACAAGGGTTACGAGCTTGTGCGTGATAAGTACCAATGCCACCTCTCCCAAAAAATGAATGTTGCGAGGAACCGGAGTGAGTACGGTGCCCAGAAAAACCACGGGAGGATGAAGAACGAGAGTGGGTAGGCAAAGGTCCGCGAGAGCGCGATTGTACGCGAACGGAATGAAGTGACGAACCGGCAGACGAATTTAGTTCCACAGAATCCTTAGCGGCAGTTTCCATAGAGACAGCAAGGTCGACTGCGGCGGCAAAGGTAAGTGCACGTTCAGATAACAAACGCTTCAAAATTGCCTCATTTGACAAACCACTGACAAAACGGTCGCGAAGGGAATCGTCCAACGAGGTTCCAAAATCGCAACGTTGGGAGAGTTGCTTCAATTCAGCAACAAAATCCTTTATAGATTGTCCCTCAGTCTGGCGGCAACGATTGAATCGAAAACGTTCAGCAATAATAAGCGGCTGAGGCGACAGATGATCAGTCAAAATAGTCTTAATTTCAGCCAAAGTTTTAGTAGAAGGAGAAACAGGCGCGGTCAAATTTCTTAACAACGTGTACGTTTTCGGTCCAAGAAAACTTAATAAAGTGGGTACCTGCTTAGTAGCTGGAGTATCAGAAACCAAAAAATAAAGTTCCACGCGTTCCATATAAACTGTCCATTCGCAGGTAGAGGCATCAAATTGTTCCAAAGGCACTGAAGTCTCCGTCGCCATTTTGTTAGGTTTTGCCTGTTTAAGCCTTAGTTCTGGTAAACTAGCTTAACAATAAATTTATCTAACTCACTCAATTGTTTACTTTCAATTTTATAGGTCTTGAAACTTCTAATTAAATCGACAATCTTTTAAGCATAACAAAGTCTAACTTTATATTTATTTAGTAGAACTTTTACTTTTAAGTTACATTGCAATGAAGGTGGCTGATCGGTTCTGTTTCTGGCGCGAGATTAGCGGCAAGGATTAATATATCAAAGAATCTAGAATGTTCTTGTATTCACAAACGTAGCGTCATCTGGTGTTATGTTCTGGAAACATGACAATCAACCCTGCCGATATCCCAACACGAGGGTTAAAAGCCAACGACCTCACCACCAACAAACTATGGTGGGAAGGAGCACCCTTTCTAAGGGAGCCGCAATATAAATGGCCCACTATGGACCTAAAATATCAACCACTAGACCAAGAAGAACTCGCGAAGGAAAGAAGAAAAACAGTGCTCGTAATCCGCTGCAAGAATAAAGATGAGAGAGGGTTACATAAAATCATAGACCTAAAGGGGCACAATTCAGCGAAGAAAATATTCCGAATTACGATACATGTCAAGCGATTTGTCAATCACAAGGCCAAGAGACAACCGTTAAAAACTGGGCCTGTTACCGCCGAAGAGATTCAAGATGCCGAATTCTCCTGGATTAGATGCTCGCAAAAACTTGATTTCGGATCCGAAATCAAGGCGTTAGAGAAAGGGGAAACCATCGACAAAGATTCCTCTATCGCCACACTAAAGCCGTTTCTAAATGAAGATGGAATATTGGTCGTTGGAGGTCGCTTGGAAGAGTCAAACCTAAATGAGGATGAAAAACACCCAGCGATATTGAAGAAGGACTCGAGATTATCAGAGTTATTCATTATCAGGAGCCACGCCGAAGTATTTCACTCGGGAATACAGAGCACCTATACGCAATCTAGAGGTCGCTACTGGATTATCGCCGGAAGGCAACTGGCGAAAAGGGTCATAAGGGGCTGCATGATATGCCGAAGACAACTTGCGAAACCAGGCGCCGCTCCAATGGGGCCATTACCGAGAGAAAGGGTAGATCGAACTCGCGTCTTCCAGAACTTGGGAATTGACTTCTGCGGGCCGTTATATGTCAAGATAGCGGAACAATCAGAGAAATGTTATATACTGTTATGCACCTGTGCCGTTACACGGGCCGTTCACTTGGAACTGGTCCCATTTCTGACAACCCACGAATTCCTGCTAGCTCTACGGAGGTTCATCAGCCGTCGCGGGATACCTAATATAATTTTTTCCGACAACGCCAAGACCTTCCAACGCGGTGATGAAGATCTCAAAATTATTTGGGAAAATATAAATAGCCAAGAGGCACGCGAGTTTTACGGAGACCGAGGTATCCAGTGGAGGTTTATCACCGACCGCGCTAGCTGGGTTGGTGGTTGGTGGGAAAGGATGGTTAGGACCGTCAAAACACCGCTTCGCAAGGTCCTGGGACGAACCTGTCTATCGTATCAAGAATTAGAGACCGTGGTTGCCGAAACGGAGGCGATTACGAACTCCCGCCCAATCACTTATGTTCACAGCGAAGTGAAAGATCCTATGCCATTAACGCCGGCTCTTTTCTTAATCGGTGATCGGTTGACCGCCTTGCCACCTCAGCGTCCAAAAGAAGGCCAACTACCGAAATCTCAACAGGAATTTGAAAAGAGAATAAAATATCGCGAATTCTTAATGGACCGAATATGGGGTCGATTTAAAAACGAATATTTAAAGGAGCTACGATCCGCTTATCACGCGCCACTTATAAACTACGAATTGAGTATGAAAAAAGATGACGTAGTGCTAGTTCATGGAGAGAAAACGCCTAGGGGCTTGTGGAAACTCGGCAGAATAACACAATCCTTTGTGAACCGCGTAGATGGCCGAATCCGCTCTTGTATGGTTCGCATGCCAAACGGCTCCCTGATCAAACGCCCAATATCACTCCTATATCCGTTAGAGATTAATAATGAAAAAGAAATTACCGAAAATTAACTGTATACACGCAAATTATCCTTTTTGAAAAATAACACCTTGTATCATTTTTGGGGGGAGTGTTGATTATTGCGCGTAATATATATATATTGTAATTATTTTGATTGTTCACCTTTTCTATTTGTGCTTGTAAACTTAATACGTTCTTTGTGGTTTAAATTCGTTTTCTCTCTCACCTTGCTTCCTATTGAGACATCGAATAAAATGAAGGGAGTGGGGATTTTCCGAGAACGTTAATCCCTTTAGTTACGGTCCTAGCTTGGCCGCTTGTTTAGAAATGCGGTTTCTGTCCCCCTTTTGGGGTTTTTCCACGATGACGAGGCGCCACGGCAAGCCCTCGACCCGTTTTAAAAAGATGTTTTTTTTTGGAGTAAGGCAGAGTTTTTGTTGGACCGGACCCGAGTGGTCACTATTATTAGCAATTTGATGTAAATAAAAGTTAGTTTGTTTCATTCTTAAGCCAGTCGTTTTCATTTTTCCCGAACATTAAACGCGATTAAGATCCTCGAGTTTTTCAGTCGGCTCGAGTGTATCGAAGATTAGCTCTCCCAAACAAATTTATATCCCACCCCATCCGTCCAAAGTGGAGTATTCAGAATTCGACACAAGTACCTTAGGTAGCACGTGAAAGATTAGGGCCTCCTCAGTTCTAATGTCGAAATGGTCGAAGGGCCACCTCAATGTCTGGAGACCGTGCACCTGTGTCGAGATATGCAAAAACCTCGAGAAAAGTGGACCATTGAATTGGAATGCATTGGATAGGTGCAAGGTGCGTTACGGGGTACAAACAATCACCGAGTGAAGCGTCCGGACTCCGGAGGGAAAGCGTTTAATACTGAGGCCGCATTGCCTCTCTGCACCGCCATGACAATCCGTTGTCATGTTCCTAAAAACTTGAGAATGGTTAGCTCTATAGAGATTTGAAATTTTAACTTAATGTTCAGGGCCTGATTTCCAATTAAACGCGCCTAATTCATAATAGTAATCAATTACTATTTATTTACTCGACTTTGGACTTTCGCCTCTTTGCTTCTCTTATCTATTTTTCCGGCTTGTCTCGGCGGTATTTTCCTGGGCGCGTCCATGTTTGGTTTTCCCCCTTTCAGCCCCATCCTCCATTACGGACACCCAAAGAGTGGATGCGGCTAGACTCCCCGCACCTCTTTACTTCCCTTATCCATTTTTCAGATCTATTTTATTTTGGAAAAATGTCGCATGGTCACGCCGTTATTTGTTTTAAAACGTCGCCCGGTTGGTTTTCCTCACTTGAGTTTCTTGCACCCGTCCCGACCTTTAAAATTTTTTAACGGGTTAGTGTGAAAGAAAGGGACTTCGTAGAAGGGGCGGTTTAGTTGGGATTTTTAAGTAGTTCAGGACTTTTTGCTACGCGTGTTATGTTTTTGCTACGCGTGTTGCGTTTTTGCTACAGCGTTTACCTTTCTTACGTACAAATCAGATCTAATTCATTAAAACTAAGACTTCGGGCAAAGCTAGAGACGAGTCGGGCCACTTTTTTTCCGGCCCGACCCAACCCGAAAAACGTAAACATTAATTTTTCCCGACCCGACCCGACCCCACCCGACCCGAAATAATTCAAATAAAATTTTGCCCGAACCGACCCGACCCGTAAAAAATGAAAATAAATTTACCCGACCTGACCCGACCCGATAAATTAAAAAAATAATTTTGCCCGGCCCGGCCCGGTAATCCGACAAGACCCGAAAACCAGATAGTTCCCGAAAACCCGACCCGACCCGAAGAACCGCCACAACCCATAGCACGAAGCTTTTTTTTATTTTATTATATAGTGTAGGTGTAGATATGCATTATAAAATATAACAAGAAGCATTTATTTATTGAAACAATTTTTGTGAAGAAAAGTTAGTTGCGAAACAGTTGAAATTTGTTCTTCGAGGACCAAGTGTCAGTCTTGTGCTGGAATATACGCGTTCGTCACTCGTTTGCGACGCGGGAATACCTAGAATTCTTCTAGCTATATTTTTTCAAAGTGCGCCGAGACACGGGACTTGCAAATTCACAATTTAACGCCGGGAAATCGAAAGTAAAACCAAAACTAAACGTAAGAGAAGTTTAGACGAATCGGAAGACTGAGACGACCTTGAATTGATAGTCAATAGACGCTAATCGCGCTACTTGCAGTACTCATTACGTCACGACGTCTATCTCTCACCCACACCCTCTCTCTTCATCTATCCCACTTCGTACAACACCCGAAGGGCCGAAACATTTCACAAGCCATACGCAGTACGCAGTCGCGGGTAAGGGTCGGGTCGGGTCGGGTCGGGTCAGGTCAGGCCTTTTTTGAAAGCCCGGCCCTTTGGAAAATAAGCTCGACCCGTAATTTTCAAAACTAAAATTTGCCCGACCCGACTCGACCCGTAAAAATTAAAATTTATTTCTGCCCGACCCGGCCAGAAGCAGGCTCGGGCCGGGTCAGGCATACAAAGCCCGATTCAATCGGGAGCCCAACTCGTCTATAAGCAAAGCCGTGTATTAGTACTTCCAATAAAAATTAGCTTTTTAAACGCCATTAGAAGTAATTATTGATGGTGTTTAATAAATTGTGTGTTCATAAATATAAATAAAAACTATTTGAACGGGAAATATTTAGCTAAACTTGGTTGATTTTGTAAGGTAATAAAAAGATGAAAAGCAAATGGTTCTGACAAACGACATACAAGTATCTGTAAAAACCAATTGAGAAAATTAGTGTTTTAAAACCGCATCGAACACTACATTTACAGTTAAAGCACTAATAATAAAAACTCAACTTTCCATATACAAAACATCAATTAACACTTTATAAAGAGTGGGCATAATAATACAAAATCCGTCAGAAGACTGTTACTTGAAAAAGTAAATAATGCCGTAAAGGCAATTAGGTCATTTGTAAGAAAAACTTAATTCAAATACTTTTAAAAACCGCAAATATCCATTTTAAACATGAGAATATGCCATGTCAATAGTTCCCACGTCAATAGATCGCGGTCAATAGTTCGCGCGCCATTAGTTCGCATTAACAAATAGCTCGCCAACAAATAGTTCGTTTGGAAAATAGTTCGCCTGGTCAATAGTTCGTATACTAAAACAAGTTGGCAAGCCAAAATATACCTCTCCTCGGAAGCATTGTCCCTAGTGGTATTAATTTCTCGAGATGACCCTCTAAGTTATATCTCCCCAATTCAGAGTTATTTACTAATAACGTAATCCCGGTTCAATCCCGCCCGGTATAAAATTTTAATTTGAATTAAAATAATTGAAACGAAACAACCGAGATTAATTTGTTCAGAATATTATAAATTAAGTAGTTACAACAGTGAGTTAGACGAACTAGAACAACGCACAATTGAATTTAACCCTATTTACAGAATAATTTTATCAGTTAAATGTAATACGAAGCAAACTTTAATAAAAGAAATATCTACAGAGGGTATTTGTATTTTTATCGCTTACAATATAACAACACAGAAAACCATCTTTAAACCACTTCACACGAAAAAATGATAATTAAAGCCAACAATACCGCCCAAAAGCTCAACACAATCAAAATTAAAATACAACTAGCGGTATTAATTTCTCGAGATGACCCTCAAAGTTATATCTCCCCAATTCAGAGTTATTTGAATTAAAATAATTGAGACGAAACAACCGAGATTAATTTATTCAGAATATTATAAATTAAGTAGTTACAACAGTGAGTTAGACGTACTAAAACAATGCACAATTGACTTTAACCCTATTTACGGTACAAGTTTAGCAGTTAAATATAATACGAAGCCAATTTTAATGAAAGAAATATCTACAGAGGGTATTTGTATTTTTGTCGCTTACGAAATACTTGCCGCATAGTTAACGCTCATTTTATTTCAACGTTCGCCCGATCAAGATACCGTAGATATCTGGTAGTGGACGACTCGTAGACTGTCGGAACCATCCTGTTGACGTTGGGACACATACCGCATGAAAAAGACCAAAACCGTCCAATTTCCAATATCATATAATGACTCGCACACCCAGGATATCAATGACTGCATTAGGAATCGTAGATATCCAAATATCCACACCACCAAAATCTTATTAACAAGAAGGGAAAAACTTACCATTCACAAAGCACAGAAAGCCACTTGACTAAACGTATATCAATAAATGACCGTAGAGGGAATAGTTAGGGTTCTTTATAAATAAACACAAACGAACCCAATTGATGAACTGCATTAAACATCTTAATCAGCCGAGAAAACGTTTAAAATAAATTACGACCGAGTTGAAAACCAGACCAACTCGATATGTTGTTAATAAATGAATTATTAAGCTTGAAAACCAATACGCTAAACCTAATAGATAAGAATATACGA
This sequence comes from Leiobunum rupestre, assembly GCF_980474605.1. NCBI lineage: Eukaryota > Metazoa > Arthropoda > Arachnida > Opiliones > Sclerosomatidae > Leiobunum > Leiobunum rupestre. The sequence goes on along the minus strand of NC_143394.1, from coordinate 23,373,061 downwards.
CTGAAAAAACTAAATAAATTACAAAAAACTAACGGGCTCTACCCTTTATCTTATCTGCTGACTGCGCTAAAACAAGATTTGACCATTAAATTTTTTGAAAATGCGACGTATACACTTTGAAGGTTCCGTCAAAAATTATCCTTTCCCAAACGTAAAGGTTCTCAAAACATTAATACACAAAAAATAAGTAAAAAGGTTCCTCCAAAAAATGAACCATTTTGCGGAAGAAGTAAATAATTTTAAAAGAATAAAAGATAAAACAAATATACAACCGCAAAAATAAAACGTCAAATAATAGAAGAAAACAATCTTTAACTCCATTCATTAAAAAAACCCTAAACAAAAGTACCAAATTGAAATAAAGCAACTTATTATATTAAACAAGATTAAGTCTTTATAATTTTTTCGTAAAAAAACCACATTAGGCCTTCACAATTTCATTCGTAAAAAAATTCAAGACTTTGTTAACTATTATGCTTACAATGAGTGTCTTATTTGCAGTATAGCTTGAAGTTATCGTTGGTTCTGTGGTAGAGCGCTCGACTGCCTAACTGAACGGCCCGGGTTCGAAACCTGGGTGACGCATTTGTTTTTAATCAAATGAGAAATCGCTAAATTAGAATTTCTTCGATGCAATAATTTAAATCTTCCACGAAATCTTGCTCTATTTCAATTAAACCAAAATTTCGTACTCTATTAAATACGCTTTCGATAAAGCTGAAGGTCTAATTTTCAATGAAACGTAATAAGTGTCGGTGGTTCTGTGGTAGAACGTCCGCCTGTCAAACAGGCGGTCTCGGGTTCGAAACCCGCCCGATGCGATCGCAAATTGATACTAAGACGAATACCGTGAACAATTGGTGGAAACCCTGCCATTGGATGTTGAGAGGTAGCATTACACTCAGCACTCGGTCCGTCCCAAAAGTCAATAAGAAAGAGTTGGAAAGATACCACCCGTACATACACACCACAAACTCAACACCCACAAACGTCATAACAATAACACAACATTACCACCCTACACATAAACATTACAATAGCGAAATAGCCAAACCACTGAATTAAACCTGTCGTGACGGCGAACGTTGACGAAAACAAAACCACCAAACCACCCCCGACTGCAAATTAATCCGTTAACGCTCACCGTCCCACGGTGGTTTTGCAAACACGGTTTTTCGACTTTGTTCCCTAATTACTAGCAACTGCGAACGCAGAGATCTCGACAAACTGCGTACGCAGTGATTACACTTTGCACCGAAAATGCGAACGCGTTCGCAGGCCTGACAGACCCACAGACCCACAGACAGACCCACCCACAGACCCACAGACAGACACGGTCGTTGTATAACCCCTCCTAGGGGACTTTGTCCCCTCGGAGAGGTAAAAATTCGTTTATGTCATTAAAAAAATTATAGTAAATAAACGAGATTAGGAAATTGATAAAAAATGACTGAAAATTTCCGGTTCGTACCCTAAAATAAATTCGTTTATTTGATTATAGTAAAATAGAGAGACAACATGCCGTTAGATTTCTTATCAACTTCAAGTGAACGAGGAAATAAACTGCTTAAGTTGGAAGGGCATATATTTATGAAAGAAAAAGCATGTTCGGACGGTAAAGTGATCTGGAAGTGCACATTTTACAAAACAATAAAGTGCTCGTCTAGAGTTCATACGTATGATGATCAGCTGAAGAAATATTCAGACACTCAAAATCACGCTTTAGATATTGCTAAAGTGATTGCGCGGGAAGCTGTTCAGAAAATGAAAACCAAGTCTTTAACCGTTAGAGATTCGACTCAAAGAATAGTTGCTGATTCCGTCGCCGGAATGTCGCAAGCTGTAAGTGGACAACTGCCTACTATTCAGTGCTTAAAACGTACATATACGAGATTATTAGAACTATAAAAAATAAGGAACCAAATTTGTCTCCTAAAGCAATTATGACGGATTTTGAACAGAGTGCAATACGCGCTTTTCGGAGTTCTTTTCCGGAGGTAGAAATGAATAGTGGTTTTTTTTCATCTAACCCAATGCGTATACCGAAAGGTTCAGAGCAGCGGCTTACAAAAAAGATACGAAACTGACGTCGAGTTTGCCCTTGCAATTAGAATGATACCTGCATTGGCCTTTATTCCGCTTACATTTGTAGTTGAAGCCTTCGAACTATTAGCATCTGAAAATAGTCCGTTACCTTTAGAAGCCCAAACTATATTGGACTATTTTGAAGATGTCTGGATAGGGCGACCACATCGAAGAAATCGCCGACCTCCTTTATTTTCGCATTCACTGTGGAATCGCTACCATCACGTTGCTAATGGCACACCTAAAACCAACAACTCGGCTGAAGGATGGAATCGTGGCTTCATTTCTTTAGTTGGTGGTCATCATCCTTCGATTTGGAAATTCATAGAAGCTTTAAAAACCGAACAAAGCCTAAACGACGTTAAAATCGAACAGTATTTAGCTGGGCAACAACCTAATTTAGGAAGAAAAAAGTACCGTGATCTTAGTCAAAGAATTGCTTTAATTGTTGGAGATTACGAAAATCGCGACATACTCGACTATCTTAGAGGCATTGCTCATAATTTCAAATTCTAATTGTAATTTTTCTTTTTAATGAAATAATCGATTTTTTTGGTATACGAACTATTGACCAGGCGAACTATTTTCCAAACGAACTACTTGTTGGCGAGCTATTTGTTAATGCGAACTAATGGCGCGCGAACTATTGACCGCGATCTATTGACATGCGAACTATTTCCCGCGAACTATTGACGTGCTACCAAAAACTTTGGTATTTAATTATAAAACATATTAGCTAACATACACGTACTACCCGTGTTTCAAATTCACCGCTGAAGTTTTTGCGTCTGATTTTAAACCCGATAAATATTCTTAAGCGTTAGATTCTACGTGGCCTATAGAGTAATGGCAGTGCTACGTCACACGACGTCACCCATGCTTTTTCCTATTCATAAAAAATTCGCGCCCACAATGGCGGCCATGGCCAAAGCTACGGAGTGCTACTACTCTATAGAGCCAAGCACTCACTGCTCTTCGTAACGTCTACGTACTACTTTCCACAAGCCTTTGCTTCGTAACGGAGACAATGCCTTGTGGAAGGCAGGACGGATACGAAACGGAGAGCCAGTGGGCGCCTAGCCTTAGTAAAGCACCACCAAACTTAAGTGGCGCTTTACACGTAGTACCCCAGTAATACGGAACAGCTGCCAGTTGTCTGCTAGTTATCGCTCCCGTATTTTTTTGTCAAATCAAACTCCGCGTAAGGTGTCTATTTCTTTATTATGTCTATGGGTACGAAGCTATATTATCTTTGGTTTTATATTGTATTTATATTTGTTAATTTAGTAACGAAGCCTTTTATGATTAACACGGTTTATAAGTGTTTATTCATAGTCTTAAGTTTGTTTCATACGAAACTTTCGTCTGAAACGTATAAGACTTTCGTTCGGAATTTTGGGCCTTGGCTTCTCAACAAAGCGCTGATAGAATTTGAAAGTGACACGAGACTGCTGAAGCAGCATTATTTCTCTAAAAACTAAAGTGCTAACATTTTATGTAGGATTCTGAAGTGTTTTTATTGGGTGGTTAATATAGTATGATAAATATGGGTAAATAATGCAAAACAATGTTATGGTATGAAATTAAAGATTGTAGATAAACTTTAAACTGCGAATGTTTAATTTTTAATTTTAATACTTTAATACACTTAGCTGTGTTAAATATCTGTGTGATGTTACTATTTATTTTTTCATTAAGCTGTGATAATAAATGCAACTATTTTCAAAACAATTACTTTTTTGGCTGTTCCAGTTAGCATATTTTAGATTTAAATACTACAAATTATATTGTTAATTGAATGAAGTTAATTGGTTTAATTTTATAGATTTAAGATTAGATGGCGAAATAAAAAATATCTGATTAAAAACTGATCATGATTAACTATATTAAATCATGATTGAGTCGATTAAATCGTGATTAAAAAGATTAGATCCTGATTTGGTCTATTAAATCGTGATTAAAAAGATTAGACGATGATTTAGCCGATTAAATCAAGATTAAAAAAATTAATCGTGATTTAATCGGATTAAAAATTTAGTCACGATTAACTCGATTTAATACATTTAATTGGATTTAAACGGATTAAATCTGCGCTCAAAAGAGGAGATTAGGGTCTCCAAGTTCATTATTGACGAACGTGATGGGTCTTGAATGAACTGTCGCATTTCAGTGATAACTGTACGCATTTCATCAAACGTTAAGAAGGAGTTTCCCAAGGTCTTACGCAAGGCTACCTTTACTGTCCGAACCATACGTTCCCAAAAACCTCCCCACAAAGGGGTACGCTCCGCGACATACTCTCATTGAATTCTAAGGCCTCCGAAAACTTATCTGATCTTCTGGCTGTCTATATTTTTCCATAAGGCGATAAGTTCCTTTTCAGCTCTCGTAAGTGTTTTGGCGTTGTCCGAGTAAATGACACGCACTAGGCCTCTTCGAGATACGAATCTTCCGGTAGCCATAATAAAACCATCAGTCGTCAAGTCGACTCTGGTTACAGCGCACGTTTAGATAGCAATATATGTCTTTTGATTTTCTTTTCCTGGATCGTGGGACCTGATGTATAATCGCGCTGCGAAATCTACTCCAGTTTCTGGACCTGTTGGGCGCTGTAGAAAACGCAGCCAACAATCTAATTATATTTAATTAAGTAATAAGTGTTACTTGTTAATTAATAATAATAATAGTGTATAAAATGAATAATTTTAATGTGTAATATTTTTTTAGTGTATTGTAATAGTATTTTTTTGTGTATTGTAATAGTATTTTTTTTAATGTATTTTCCAAGTTTTGTATTTTGTATTTGTAAAATTCCAATATCCGTTCACAGACAAGGTAAAAAAAAAACCAAAATTTTCGTAAGCACTCTGTAGAAGGAAACGCAGGTGCGCTTTGGAAAATTGGCTTTAATATGCCTTAGCTCGAGAAGAAACCTGAGCCAAACAAATCTCACCGTAAGCGCCATCGTTGATACTATGTGGTTTCATTTCGCTTGAACGTTCTGTGATTTCGGAATAATGTTGGGGAATAGTTCAAGTACGGTTAAAACATTTACAATCCAGACAACAGAATTATTCAAAATGTATCCGCTTACTCTTTTTACTTTGAGGAGGGATAGAAAGAATAGCCCTAATTCTCTAAAACAAGCGAGGAGCTCCATGTGGCAGAGGAAATCTCATCCTCGGAACAGGCGAATTAAACGTTTTAGGGTAAAAAGAGTACGCTTTTATTTAAGAACAGGCGAAAACAAACCACACAATGGAAGTTTTTAATTTAGCAATGGTGGAGCAAACGTTATTTAACCGGGGTGTCATGCATATTCGTGCTAAATTAGTTGTTTCACACCGAAAATGTTAGATAGCCTGCTTTCGATCTAAAAATAGATAAGTATAAATATTTTTTCATGTAATAATGTAGTATAATTTTTTAAACATAACTTTATCGTTTTCGATAACAGTATTACAAGATTGTCATTCGTTCTTAACCGACTAAAATTCCTCTCACAGGACGGCACGCAACTGGCAGAATCAAGAACAACCTGAGAGCGAATTCAGCACTTGGAAAAATTACAAACTATTATGTTTAACTATTAAAGGGGCTCCAAAGTTCGGTGGCAAAATGTGTGTAAAGTCAGTAAAGTGCGAAATTTACGGTTAACTCTGCCCGCCTCTGCCAAGGCCGAGTGAGGGGTTGGGGGGAAGGAAAAGCATGCTCAATTTTCTTTTTTTTTTGCCACCGAACTTTGGAGCCCCTTTAATATGGCACACTAGTGAAATTCGTCAAATTTGAAACTCCGTAAACACAAAAATTTAGGGTAAAGTAAAATTGAAATGGTACTTCACAGTTACACGGCCAAGTAACGTTAAGCGTCACTAGAAGTCTATCATAACCCTATTCGAGGAGAAGTTTAAAAAGCTTAACCAAATCGAATAACATCCGAGTGCCTTCGTGGTACTATATAAAAGTGGCTGGCAAGTACTGAATTTTACAAATTTTAATATTGCGCTATTCGTAGCGTACACATCTGTTGTTGGGGAGGTTGCAGGTTCAATTCTTGACTATGATAAAAATTGGTTCAATGTTCCTTAAAAATCAATTTATGCGATAAGATCATGCCTCTTATTATTATTTTGTTTTAAAAATTTAATTTTCAGTTTTTTTACCCAAATGTTGCGACCGCCACCAACTTTGTAACCGCGGCGGTGCAAGCTCTAATTTTGGTGGTGCAAGGTCGGTGCAAATAGAGTTAAAAGGAACCACCTATGGACTGCATTGTAAAGGATTATATAATTCGCGAATAAGTAGATAAGTCTACTTATTCGCGAATTATATAATCCGGTGCATATAGAAACGCGTACTATTTCCTCGATCGGACATATTTTGGGCTGCGTATTAAGTCCACCCACCAGGTAATATTTAGCTATAACTTTGTAACCACGACGGTGCAAGATCTAATTTTGGTGGTGCAAGGTTGGTGCATATAGAAACGCGTACTATTTCCTCGATCGCACATATGGTGGGCTGCGTATTAAGTCCGCCCACCATGTAATATTTATCTATAACTTTGTAAAAGTGGCGTTGCAAGCTCCAATTTTGGTGGTGCAAGGTCAGTGCATATTTTTTATGTCTTTGAAAAGTGTTTTAGAAAATACTGGTGTGTTACGGTTAAGTTGGCCCACCAGTTAATTTCATCGATGGGCACCGCCCCCTTCCGGTGCAAGCTTTGACTTTTATGGTGCAAGATGGTGTAAGCTTAGTATAAATCATTCGTATGTGTTTGAATATCACGTCACTGGTGGGCCAACTTAAGAGACCCCTTTCGCTCCTTTCAGAAATAGTATTGGCCACGGGATTACACAGAACAACTTTATAGTACTTAACTAAGTCGGGAAAGCCACCTTCCATCGTCATTAGCTAGTCATAACAAATTTTTCGATTTTATTAAATTTCTGGCTATTTTAATTTGACCTTTCAATGAATCTAGGTCGAAATTAAAGCGAGTGTATATTTGGCAGTGGGCTAGGACGTCATTTTCTACGAGAAAGTTTTCCGTGTCGGGGTCAGACGCAGTTATTCCTTTAATTAGGCTATTATTTTCTAAAAATCGTTTTTTCATTTCTGATATCAATTTATCGATTATTTGGTAGTAAGTTGATCTCAACTGTTCATTTAAGGTCTTTGCCTCAGTGTCTCGGTTCCCTGTTGTACACGTTATTACACTATGCTTTAGTCTTTGATTAGGGATTATTTTTCGTTTTCTTAAAGCTAAAGGTGCAATGTTGCGATCGGGAACCGTGATAAAAACGGATTCTGCTAACTTAGAAGCTTCGTCCCAAAATAAGTCGAATTTTTCGGAGTTCCTTACTTCCTCTAAGGTAGTTATGGTAGCTGTGTAAATAGCGATAGCTTCAGTTAGAACGACTCTCGAACCTTGTAAATATTCCGACAAGGGGTTGGTAATACCTAATATTGCATCTAAAGTCGTAATCAAAATCAAGTTAGTGAAGTTTTGTAATTGCAATACCTCGACACTCGCCAGCTACTTCGTGCTTACCATTTTCTACCAAGTTCTCCAATGCTAATAGAACAAAATCAAATCTACTTCTGAAGTAATGAAGACCTAGTGTCGCATTTTAAGAACTATTTCGTAGCCCAGCTCATTTTGATAATTATCAAAACATTCACTCCTAATAACTGAATTGCTTTGGAAATTATAGATCGCTTGAAATAGTCAGAGTAATTCCCTAACCGCGACTATATTGGAGCAGCATTCAACCAAAACTAAATTTAAACGATGGGCATAGTAATGGACGTACGGACAATTTCCACCTACTGCCTTCTCTATTGGTACCCTCACCCCTTTTACGTGCCCACTCATTACACTGGCCCCATCATAACTCTGAGCAACGCAATTTTCAATTTTCAGTCCGTTCTCCGTCCAAAGGGTAATTATAGCCAAGCTGGTGCTTTCAGAGTCGAACTTATGCAAATCTGTGTATGCAAAAAATTGCTCTACTACGCCAATTTCCTTTCTAGTATACCTAATGCAAACACTCAGCTGTTCTACTCCCGCATTATCTCTAGTCTCATCGGCAATTATGGAAAAGAAACCACCTGATTCATTAACCTCCTTTACCATCATTCGCCTAATAAAATTTCCACTAAGGTAAATCGGCTCATTTTGGACCGTGCTATTTAGCATTATTTGGCATACTTTCGCACTTGGCTTTTAAGTCGGGACCATTTCTCTTTAATAAATCTAAAATTTCTACGAAATTGCCCCTGTTCCCATTTTCATCGTCCGACCTATGCCCCCGAAGAGCGAGATCTTGTTGCGAACTTGGGCGCACAGTACTATTATCTGCACGTGAGCAGCTAAGACATCTCTATTTCTAGCAACGTCTGTTTTATGATGCTGATCAACCTGACATACTATTGAGCCTCGAGATTTCGATTTCAAATAGTCTGAATATTTTTTATAAGACTGTTGGTGTAAAGATTTAGTCGAAGTAAAGTATTCTTCGAACGTTTGGCCATATTTTACCAGTCCGAAAACCCCTCAATAAATCCCGTATTTCTGCCACCTAAAAATGTCGACAACCAAAACAATAAACTTTATCGTTTGCTACAGTATATTCGAACATTTGGTATTTGGTGTACCAAGATGAATTGAAATCTCGGTTTTTACCACCCATTAGGGTTTTGGGAAAAGACGCGAGGTTAGGTTGAACGGGCAGACAATCATTATCTAAACTAATATCTAAATCAATTAATCGTCTTACGTTTGAATTGTCTATCTTTGCACTCGAGGCTCTATTAGAGGATTTAACCAAAATTTCCGATAACTCAGAATTTAGAACTACCTCCTTAGCCGGACTATCATCGACATTGGGTAAAACGTCAACAAATTTTTTTTACTGTTTTCAGTCTCTGTAAAACCTTGAGTCTCCCCTGAATTCAATTTATTTATTTTAGCTGACGGTTGAAGAAATCGTTCCATTGACTACTAACTATGCTCGCTTCTCTCTTAAGTTTTTGGCGTTTTTGGGCCCCCGTCATAAACTTTCTGGAACTCATTCTGGTTTTAGTTTTTAAAGTAAAAACTCCAGATATTACGCCTTTAAAAATTGTACCACTATAGTCTAAAAAAACTCGGCACCAACTATAGTTTGGTTCAAAATATTTAGCTTCTAAAACCTTGAAAAAAGCCAACTAACTATATAAACTAGCCCGAAATGCTTTTATTTAAAACAAGCGCAGTACGGTTTCTTTAAACCCCTAGGAGGTAGAAGTCGGCTCTTGCCAAAAATATTAAAACAAAACAGACACCACTAATATAGTTTTGTTAAAAAATAACTAGGTACTAAATAAAAAGCTTGAAAAAAGCCAACTTACTATATTAACTAACCCGAAATGTTTTTATTTAAAACAAGCGCAGTACGGCTTCTTTAAACCTCTAGGAGGTAGAAGTCGGCACTTGCCAAAAATATTTAAACAAAAAGGACACTAAATTAACTGACTGAGAAAGACTCGAAATGTAGAGAACTGCTTTGAACAAGCGCACAAAATGAAATGAAACTCTGGTAAAAATAATGTCTTAACTGCGTTAAGATAAGAAAGACCACCGGCCTTTCGAACACGTGACCCAGTGGACGAATCACAAACCCCCAAAGCAGCTGCTGGAGCTTTCCAGTTTCACCAATATGGTGGAGGCCCACCCCTTCTAGGACGATATTGCGCTTATCAACAAACGACATTCTTGACAACACGCTAGCTCTCGGACGAACAGGTGTCAGGTGCGGGGGCCCCCTTTCTCGATTTGCATCTTGTGGGGGGGGGGGGGAGACATTACGCACATTGAACTAGCCACGAGGTGGAAGGGAGCTAAGGTCCAAGGTAATTTTTAAGTTTTACGATAACGTGTGCGGCTTATGGAAGCAGCTGTTTTTCCCCGAATTACAATGATCCCCCTTCACAAATATACTCGGAATGTTAACACTGCTTAACCTACCCTTTTAAGGCTCCAGGGGGCCCCTGAATGGGCTTGTTTTCTAAAGTGGAAAGCAAAGATTACCGGCCGTTCAGGAATAAAAAAAACTGGTAGTCAACTAGTCATCTTTTTAATGAATTTTAGGCCCGAAGAAAGCACCTTTTTCGTAAATTCTAGGCCTAAAGTAGGCACCTTTTCTTAAATTGGAGTCCCCAAGTAGGCCTATAGTTCTTAAAATGGAGGCCCCCTAAGTAGGCCACAAAATTTTTCAACGTAGGCACGTTCCTACTTGTGCCTACCGCTGGCGGCTCTACTGTGTATAGAATAACGTTGGAGAAAGAGGCTTGGTAAAACGGTAGATGTACCATCCATATATAATATTTCAGATTTGGTTAAGTACTCAAAATAGATTTCGGTGTTAAAAACTAAAATTTTATTTTCAGTTACATCTTCTGTAATTTTCAAGACGTTAAAAATAACGCTTGGTAACTTTGTAATTATTCAGACCACCTACCAATAAGAAGAAAGGTATCTCCGCTTTTAATTTGAGTAAAATCATCCCCTGTATACATGGCAGAGCTCTCGAATTTTAGGGATTACTTCGCTACGGGTCCTTAACATGGAGGTTCTTACAATCGAATTCTTTGGTAAAGACTGACGGATCAATTCCTGGTCAAAAGAATTCTTCAACAGATTCCTTTGTTCAGTTATCACCTTAAGTAAATTAACGATCAATTAGCGATATCATACGGATTCATGGCGCTATACTTACCAGTGGCGTAGACAGGGGGGGGGGGGTTCGGGTCCAGGCCCCCCCTTGGGCCTACCTTAGTCCACCCCATTCTCGACCCCCCTCTTAACATTCACATTCTTCGACCCCCCTGACGAATTTCTGGCTACGACACTGATACTTACATTGTGGCACCCTATCTTGATAGAAATCGAAGTTGCAGTTTTGACTTTAGCTTTCTTTTTCATAACGGTTTCTATTCTAATTATCTTCTGGTTCTTGGCTATGAGCACTAATCACTGTCCCTATATGTTCGCTCTTTATAGTGCGACCTTTACATATAAGTTGTTTATACTTCCGACAACGATAATATTTAGTACTGTTCTCCATTTTATCTATTCCGTGCATATAATTATTATGAACTATAAGCTTTCCACCGTTAGCCATCACGTAATGATAATTAGGGATGCAACGGTTCCACTTTTTTGGACTATCTCGGTTCCGGATCCGGTTCTGGTTCCTAAATATTTGCTTTATCGGTTCCCGTTACGGTTCCGGTTCTTAAAATTTTAATTTAACGGTTCCGGTTTCGGTTCCGGTTCTCAAAATTTAGAACCGATCGGTTCCGGTTCCGGTTCCTAAACGGTTCCTATACGGTTCCAGTGTGTTTAGTATTAATTAAAGTTAAATACACTAGCAATTCAAATGAAGTCAAAGAGAAATAAAATCCACCACATTTATTTATATAGAATATAAAATTGGTTTTTGATAAATTATATTATAAAAATAGTAGCTTTCTTAGTGGCGTAGCGATGGGTTCGGGGTCCTCCCGCGAAACTGTTTTTGGGGTCCCTTATAATTATTAAGGCCGAGTCGCGATTATCGCCTTCTACAATTAGATTTAACACGTACTTGCATGTTAAATATATAAAACGCTTAAAAATGGCTTTAAGCCCTAAGTGAAACCATTAAGATAAATCACGGCAATCAGCGTCTGGAGCATTAAAAACAAAGGTTATGGTAGAACTTGGAAGTCTGGAGTTCAGACTCCCAATTCCGACCAGAATCACGAACTAGACGACTTAATGTAAAATAATAAAAAAATTATTGCTACTATGCTCTCGTAGGGAACTCATGTAAGCGCGTTATTTGTTTATTCAATAAAGTAGGGTAAAAATGAAATTTTCTGTTTGAAAATTCCCACGGTTTCACCGTTTCAAGATGGAGGCGGTGGGGAATGATGTACTTTCAAGTTTTGGGAAGACATTGCCTTCCCTTCCGCTCCTCATTTCAGGGGCGAAGGAACGTTTTAGAAAATGGAGGGGGCTAAGAGGAAGGAAACGGGGGTCTAGGAGCTTAGCCCCCGATGTAGAGTGAGTAATCGGTCATACGAGTCGTTTATGAATTTAAGATACACAAATCCACAATAATAAAATGAGAATGGTTTTGAATTTTTAAAGGAGTGTAGCTTCACCAAATGCATGTGTTACTGTTTGACTACTATGTAAATTATCGGGAAAAGACACAGTTGAGCTTCTTTAAGCATTATATGCTGAGAAATTGAGAAATTGAGCTTTTAAAGATTTCAACTGACCAAAAAGTTGAAGGGCCAATAACATTAGTTGCCCCTCCCAGCAAAATTCTAGGGAGGAGCATGCCCCCCTGGTTCCTACGCCCCTGCCTCATTTCATTGAAAAATATAAAGACGGGATTTCTATGACTTGTTTTCATTTCAGTTGAGTATATCGTTCTAAATAAAGTCCATATTATTTCGTTCAAAAAGCATTATCATTTGTGAAATGTAAGCAAATGCATAAGTTGAAATTTTATATTTTCTAGACAAAAACTACCCAGCCAAGCGATTATATTATGCAAACGAATTAGCCTTACCTTAAAATTTTTAAATTCAGAAACACAACTTAGTTATTAATTTACAAGGTTTAACGATCTGCTATAAAACATGTGTCTCGATACTTTTCAAACTTCAGTATGTCACTTTCATTGTGTACGTTGTTTGGTTATTTATGCGACGGTTATTGTGGTTGTATTTATAAAGTTTTGGGCGCGCGTCTTAAAACATAAAGAAATATTTCAAGCAAGTAAAACTTTAACTTGAGCTGACAGGAGACGAGTAGGGGTGTGCAAAATATTTGGTCAGACCAAATAATTCGATCGAATACCAAATCGAATATTCGATTCGTTGAATCGAATAGCGCTTGGAAAAGTTCGCGAATAATCAAATTTTTTGATCAAATAGTCGAATATTCGAAAAGATAGGGAAAAAGTATTTGGTATTTTAAAATAGTTTGCAAACTGGTCGAATAACCGCGGGTCTTTTTCTAATTTGTTGAGTTTCAAGGCCATCCCAGGAGAGCGCAGTGAAATTTCCGAACTAGTCCTTATTTCTGTCACTTCTCTTTAGGCCGCAGCGCCAAGGACCATATAAAGAGTAGCTTGCACGTCCATTATCCATACCGTTTGTATTAAAACTACTTAACGAAAGGCAGAAACTGTGTATTCTAGCGCCTATTGGTTAGATTACTCGCGTGTTCTCTTTTGTAATGGAATTTTCTAGAATAGCAAAGTAAAACTAAAATTGAGTTTAAACAAAACTAAAAACCAGGAGGAAAGTTGAAGTAAGTAACTTTATGGATTTTTCTATTTAGAATTTTTGATTTAACTAAATTAATAATTATTGATTTAAAATTAATATATATGCAATTTTTTATTTAGTAACAAAAGATCTGCTCCTTCGCGTTTTACATATATTTAAAAACTTGAAATTTTAATTGTTTGCAAACTATGAAGTATATAGCACTAAGCATGTTCGATTTTAATTGTAGTTAGTAGTTACTAAAGGTTAAAAGTCGCTAGAAGACTTGATCTTGGAGTGGAACCTAGGGTATTAGCCTAGTTAATTATTATTATTATTATTTTGCCATGATACCCATGATAAGTTTATATATATTTTTGTAGGTTACGATCAGGAAACTCATTTTGGTTAATAACATTATATACAGTATCGCTTAGAACAAAGTTCGCCCAGGGAACTTTGTTCTAGGTTATACTGTATTGGGTTTAATATATTACCATTTTCAAGTAAATCTAACAGTGATTTCAATTACTTTTTTTTACAAATATGCAAACTATTTGGCTATTTGAAAAACAAATACGTCGAATAATTTGATATTCGAAATACTATTTGGTATTTCATCAGTTAACTGGCCTAAATTTTTGCCCTAAAAGTATTCGACCAAATTATTTGACGTTATAAATATTCGATTTGGTAGTTGCCGTGCTTTGAAAAAAATATTTGATATTCGATTCGATCCCCAAAAAATGGTATTTGCACACCCCAGAGACGAGGCATCGCGCGCTTGGACTTTACACAGTCCCATAGGAAATTTGGGGCACCCTCGGTGGCAGACCCCCCCCCCCCCCCCGCACTGCGGAGTCTGCCTGGGCGTTATTTACGCCACTGGCTTTTCTGCTGTTTCTCCTCTAAGTCGGTTGCGAAGGGGATCAAAAATTATGCTTGCCCATTGCCCCACTATTTTATTGCTCGGAAGGCACACTAGTAGCAGTACACGACAAATATGTTTTGTGGCCTTTGCTACAGTTGTGAAATTGTGTCGAGTTTTTCGACTGAAGAAAATAAACCTAAAACTATCGCGGATTTCCGGATGATGCCAGTTTTGAAAGCAAACATTTGGAGGACGAGCCCATTTTCAATTGGGAATACGGAAGGATGTGTCAGTTGACAGTTACGTAGATACCCACATAGAGTTATCTGAGATAGGATAAAGATTAGCTTATATGAAAAACTAAATTAATAGTAAATTAGGAAGTTTAATTACTAAATTTCAACATGCACTAAATGTTTTTAAATAAAGTTATAGAACCGTTTAAAAACCGTTTAAAACAGTGAAAAACTCGGTTCCGGTTCCGGTTTCGGTTTTAATTTTTTTACAAATATCGGTTCCGGTTCCGGATACGGTTATAAAATTTTTATATTATCGGTTCCGGTTCCGGTTCCTAGAATTTACTCGGTTCTTCTCGGTTCCGGTTCCGGTTCCGGTTATCCGTTGCATCCCTAATGATAATCACGAATCATTATCATTCCACTGGTAATGAGAATTGAGTTATTTAATATATATTTAAAAACTTGTCTTTTATTTATAGTTCACGAAAGTGCAGTTACTTAATCATAAAGTCTTTTAAAACATATATTTTTCGATCCGTTGAAATGTTTTACCTTTATTTATTCAGTTATTTTTCCTCATTCGAGTCAGGTGACACAGCCGCTTTTCTGGATTGCCTTACATGAAGAATCATAAATTTAGCGCCCTATTAGAGAAATTCTGATATCAAAACGAAAATCGAGTCGAATGTAGAAATAAATAAAATTCGAATGGAAAACAATTAAAAATAGTCGAATACGATTCGATTGCTCGAAGATTAAACTTAATTTCCATCGAACCGAATATCAAACTGGAAGTGACTTTCGAATCAAAGGATTTCCCATGATACTGTTGAAAACGAATCAAACCACCGAACCAGAATTTGACGCTATGAAATGTTACAAACATTGTGACATATTCCCCGATTGTTTTCGCCACGACGGAAATGGCGAGCTTTAGACACGAACTGTTTTTTTGAAAACCAATTTTTATTCTTAGAATTTGGAAGGATTTGCAAGTTGTCTAAATTATCATTTTAATTTATAAAGTTTAATGGACACGTAAAATGGTTTAGTTTTGTGGCTTAACATTCAACATTGGCATGTCAGGCGGTCAGCATGTCAGGTATCAGTCACAGTCATTGAATGTCATCGAAAGAGGGTGTAGCATTGTATATCGGTTTGATTCATACGAGTAAACATGGGTTCTTAATGTTTTGTTATTCTAATAACATAATATTCTTCAAAAAGTATATTTGGAGGCAAAATTAATTTTACGTCCACTCGAGCCGAGGTGTTTTTTTTTTCGGAGCTCGATGCTCAAGGGTGAGGTATACTGGCAGAACCTTCGCGAAGTCGAGACTCAAGGGGGTTGAAGAACGTTTATGAGATAGAGGCTGAAGAGGGTGGATACTAGCCGAATACTACTCAACTATGAAACCCTCTCATCCAAATTTCTATTTCGACAGCTTAACAATTTTACAGCTATTCCAAAGTTAATTCCACAATCTTTACGTTGAATTCCAAAAACGTAATAATGTTTGAGACTATTCACGTAGTATGGTTTTAAATTGCAGCTTAATATGCATTATGAGAAAGATTTAAACCTTTACCAACTACCATCCTCAAGCTTTTACGTGATTTAATCGCTTATTCCATGGGATTGTTTATTATTTGGGTTTCATAATCGAGTTTTCACTTAGTACGCTTTTGTGAAATCAAGTTTGATTTGGTATTCGGATCGAGTATTTTGAACCTTGAAGGTCAGATTTGATAGTCGAAAATTAATCACAAATATTTAAAGAAATTATTGCAGTTTATAAAAAATAACAAATCGAATTGTAAATTCGGGATAAAACAAGTTTAATAGTAAATCGAAGATTCACAGCGCCATACACAAATTCATCGTCAAAATCAAATGTTTCTGGGACCAACTTCGTTTAACGCATAATTATATGTCCTAAATACCATTGTATCACTTTAAGGAATAAGTTTGTTTTAGTTAATATCAACATTGCTAGGTAATTAAGTTGGAATAGCTCTTAAAAAACGAGTAATAAAAATTAAGCATACTAAATTTAAGGTTTTTTTAATTGCAGATATATTGTTTAAAATGCAAACCATATTTTAATCAAGAAAATTAATTGGATTTAAATATAAACAATTTAAAATTCCATAAAATTAGACAACTTGGGATATTTAAATTTTCAATTTTAACATAGATTGCGAAAGATTTTCACAAATCGTCACGCCTTCCATTGTATTTAAAAATAAAAAAAGTCACTCACCAGATACATTTCATTATTTTAACATCTTGGTGCACAAATATACAAACATTACAACTATTTTTGCCAGTCCGCTACAATCGATAAATTTTAATTTTTTTATGTAAAAGTGACTGTTGCAAAAATGACAATTGATAAAATATTCCATTTACTAAGGAATTTCATAAGGAAGAATGTATTTGTGCCTATTGAGAACATAGAACTATACTAATTAAAAATTATTTTTAGTTACCATTTACCAGGCCAATATCGAACTATAATATTAAATAACAAAAATGCTCATAAAAAGTAAATGATTAAATATGTTAAATTAAAATAGATTCGGTTTTCTTTAATTATATGCGTTGCTTAAAGGTCTCACTCTTTAGCTCAAGGATATCCTCGCTTATTGTCAAGCCTTTAAATACGTTATTTCTTGTATATTCTTATTCATTGGTTCTAGTGGTTAAAGTAGATATAGACCGGATAACCATACAATGTCAGCATTTTTTTACGGTGCGTAATAGAATTTAGAGAATGAAGTTTTTTATACCATATGTGGGGATTATACAAACGAAATGTGGGGTCAACGGAGATCTATGGAATAACAGGCAATTATAACCGTATACGGCTTCTACTAGGAAATGTTTCCGTGATAAAAGCTGGGATAACGCATCAGAAAAATAGCAAAGAAACAAGATAGGAATTGAAAAACTTCAGTGGGAGTGAACCAACGCGCTCAGACAGTCCTAGTAGCAGTTAAGAATTCGTGGATAATTTGGAAGAGTTTTTGCATACCAGAATATTATGAGGTGATTACTATCGTAATGTATCACATATTTAGAATTGAAGCATTTTTCAAGAACAAAATATCTCGAAATAATTCAAAAGTAATCAACAATTACTATAACAATTTTTATAAACTATAACGTACAAGTAACCAGTATATTCCATACATTTTTTAAACATAAAACAAGTTTATTTGTTGCGCTTTTCGAAAACAAAAACCTAAATTGCAAGCCTACATAACGAATTGTTTCTTGGTAAATTTTTATAATTCTTGTACACAGATTAATATTGTTTTACTCCAAAAGTGATAATCTTCTTACGAATATCAGCTTTCGGATTGACGATTTTTATTTGAAATGCTCTTCTAACCAATTTGGCGAGAAACACTTCAGCACTTGCTCAGATTGTTTGTGGCATCACAATTGCAAGTGGTAAATGGTTATAATTATTGCCTATTTCATATTAAACTCGAGATTTTAAATACAAATATTACATCTAAGTTAACTTAATTTGTGGTTAGAGGTAATTTAGTGGAGGCCGTCGGAAGGTGACGAGTGTATGTTACCGTGGTTGTCTTGTTTCTCGTGACAATCAACAACTCACATAATTTCATCCTCTTTTGCTTTTTATTGTAAATTACTGATGTTAATATTATATGAAAATGTTAAATTTAAAAAGTCAAAGGCAGTTTTTGGCTCCTTACTGAATACGTTTATTTCCAACATTGTAGTTTTAACATTAACAAGTGCATTTCACACGGATAAAACACGAATGTTATCTGGATAAAACTTAACTTAACAATGCCAAAAGCTGAAATTAAATATTTAATACCATATTGTTCGTTTTGAAGATCGAAATGCGAAAACACGGTTTATTGAACGATATTGCAGTTTGAATTACGACAAGCATTGACGACATTATTTGTTCAATCGTATATCACTGAACATTTGTGATCTTTTTTTCAAATTGGCTTCGTGCTTTGAGAATTTGTAGAGATACGAATCAATATGTGCAGTTTCAGTTTCATACAAAAGTCGGTGTTGTGACTCCGTCGAATGGGATTATTGTTCGGTTGGCCTCTATCGTGGTGGTTGTTGTGGTTTCGTCTTCGTACGGGGTCGTCAAGATTCGGAGACGCTGAAATAGGTTGGAAAATATATTAAACACATGTTTCGATAGCGTACTTGCCTTAGGACCAAAAACTAACGGTAAAACTAAAGGGGCTATAAAAGGGATTTGGGTTTGGGACCGAGATGAAGGCGACTTTGTTTTAGGTTGAACCCATGAATATGGCGGATGTAAAATCAATAATGGTAAGAGCAATAGATTTTATGTAAATTTTCGTCCGTCTCGAAAAAACTAACAAAATAAATTTTTACTAAATCAACTTTTGTTCCTCTCGAAAAAACGAAATGTATCTGTTAAAAATTTCATTCCTATCAATTAATATTAACTATATTTTACAAAGGGATGTAAATTTCCATTGCATTAACACGGTGAAGTTTGATCTCAAATAGAACAGGTCCAAGATGTTAATTTCAAATGGGTTCTTCTCCACATAACCTGTTCTTGTTAAGTTCAAAATATTATTCAAAGCAAGTGTCAGCTCCATCCAAGGACCAATACAAATCAAAAGCCCACTTACTATAATACAGTTTGTCAAATTATTAAAAGAGTTTTCATGACCATTTATGATTGTGAATATTCTGTATTGTGGTAAGCGAAGAACGTCAAAATATGAAAGTGCTTAACCTAGCAGCACTTTCCGGTAAGGTTTGGTCAGTTTCTTTTTAGTGGAGCCGAGACACAAAAATTACCTGGAGTAACGTTCCAGGAGTAATGATGATCTGATAAATAGCCACGATCGGGATACAAAGGACAGAAGAAGCTGCGATGAGAAGCCCCAATAAATTGGCCCACCAGGGGTACACGTACGTGTCGTATGTAAGGGGCTCGTAGCTAATTAACCCATAAGTAATTATGAACTAAAAAGATAAAAATATTATTAAATTTTTTTTAAACATGATTAGTGACTGAAATATAAAAAAAAAAGAAACGTCAGCGCAGAAATGGACTAGAAATATTATCTTAAGCAATAGAGTAAAGGAGTTACGTAAAGAAATAAGATGTTCACCGTTACAGCAATAATATAGAAACAACGCTACACGGTGCCAATATCGTGAATGAGTCACTCGGGCGTTTGATAAATCTGGGTGAAAATTAGAAGCTCCTCCTTTTCAGTATCAGGTTGTAGTACGACAGGTTTCGCAATATGTTCAGATGCATCATCAGACCTGATGATCCGTGGCGTAGCTGGGGGTCCGCAGGGCCCGCGGTGCGGGGGGGCGAGATTCAGGGGGCCCCGCTCACCATAAAAAATTGAAAAGGGGGGCCCCATAGAGATTTTGGCGGGGAGGCCTTTGAGTTCTCAGCTACGCCACTGCTGATGATGTCTCTGAACAGAGTGAGAAACATGTCGTACTTTTAATTTTTGTAATTATAATAAATTTGTACGTGTTTCATGACATTTGAAGAATAAAAAGATACTTTCATTTAAACAACGGTGACATTTTGAAACTCTTTCGTTTTACGTAAAATGTAATCCTTACCCTACAGTTCCTACTTATTCTAATTTAATATCGCACTTTTGATACTAGTGATCATTTTCTTATCTTTTTCGATAAAAAAACAAATGCTTAGTAAATGGAAACAATTGGGCTCATGAAATAATAGAAATTGCACATTTGCCCATTTTTCGACGTTTTGGAGGCCGCTTTTTGATGGCAAATTACTCAGAAGCAATGCATTTTGGGACCCATATTCATGAGGCATTCCGACGGATAGAGCTTTATCTAGGTATTTTTGCGCTACAACAGGGTTCATGAAGAAATGAAAAGTGCTTAGAAGAGGCTAAAACAATTATAGTAAAAAGCTCATAGGACTGCAGTGATTTCTATCTCGTCGTCATGTACCCTATTGTAGTAAAAATACTAGATATCCACCTAGGATAAAATTAATAGCTAGCCTTAAACCAATTTCAAGCCATTGAAATTAGTCTTTCGTATAACCGTGTGTGTCTTTTATGTAGTCGAAGCGGATCGCCGAAATCATTTTACTTGAAAACGTTTCAGTCTTATAACCCTACGCACACCAATAAGTCATTTCAGATTCATAAAACCACGTAGTATTTTGAAAAGCCTAATTTATATACGGTTAAGAAATTTAGGTTATCGTATGGGTCGCTCCTCCAAAAACTATTACACACAGTAGCCGATATTCGCTCGGCCAAAAATGAGTAGAAGCTATTGGATAATATCAGAAACCTTGATGGCAAAAACAACCAGTTGGAATTTTTGGCAAGCCAAAATATACCTCTCCTCGGAAGAATTTGCCCTTGGGTGTATGAACTACTGAACATGGTACTCAATGATATTTCGCCATCAAAAGCGTCCTCCAAAAAAATGTTATCTCGGTGCTATCCCAACCAGTAGATTATTTTTTATTTTAATTATAAATATTACAGATGTTATTGCATTAAACAAATTTCTAATATCAATAGAACAAAAAACCAACTTTACACCCCAAACGTGATTAAATTACCAAAGCAACAAAATGAGAGATAGAAAATACAAAATTTAAAATTATTGGAACGCTCACGAAACGTAAAATATACGTGCAAGAAAATATTTTATAGAGAAAAACCAACCCATTGTATTGTAGATCTTAAACAATCAAATTTATATGGAAAAATAAAAGTTAAAGCTAACACCAAAACTATAAGTGAAAGCACTAATAAAAACTGCGTGGGCTCATGACGACAACCAAACGAAGCCGTTAAAAATCAATGCAAATAAAAAATCGTAGACATGAATTAGCCTCCACATTATCAACAAATAAGAAAAATAACCAATAGAAAAATATATAATAATAACCCAACTAAGTAACAAGTTAATTAAAATACTTAGGAATCAAGAAAAAGTCAATCTAAATACCCACAGTAATAAACATTGTATTAACCGAAATATGCAATAAAAAATATATAATAATAACCCAATCAAACAACAAGGTCATTCAAATACTTAGAAATCCAGAAAATGTCAATCCATATACCCACGGTAATGGAAATTGTAATAGAAAAAACCAAAAACACCTTACCGTTAACAATTCCCGGCTTATAACAAACAAAAAAAAACCTTATATGAATAGTGAAGGCTAAACAACAGCGAATATCTCAAAATATAAAACCAACGTAACCACATTAATGAAAATGGATCACACATTTAAAGCCGATAAGAAAACACGTAAAATAAATTACGAAGTTACGAGTAAAGTAAGCAAAACGAAAAAAGTGCGTAGTATACCACTTGAAATTGTATTCATAAATGACCCTTAACGGTTCAAAAGTACCGATAGACAAACTAACTAAGTGGACCACCCACGGCTTCTACCCTTTAACCCTCTTATCTTTGCTGACTGCGCTTAAACAAGATTTGACCTTTAAAATTTCAAACGTAAGAAAATTTAGACTTTAAAAACTATTAATATACTCCACTTTAGCTGAGCTTATAATTTTCAACGAACCGTAACATGTATCGGCTGTTCTGTGGTAGAACACTCACCTGTCATGCAGGGGGGCTCGGGTTCGAAACCCGCCCGATGCGATAGCAAAATGATACTAGGGCGTATACCGTGAACATTTGGTGGAAACCCTGCTATTTGGACGTTAAGACGTTTACCGTAACCCACAGCACTCGGTCCGTCCCAAACGTCGAAGATTCTTCACGTACAATAACAATTCGCAAAAGTAAATTATAATACACCCAATGACAAAAAGAGGGCGCTTTTGGAAAAAACTTTTCCCTAATTCTAAGAAACTGCGTACGCAGCGATTACACTTTGCTCCGAAAATGCGAACGCGTTCACAGCACAGACAGACACACACACACACACCCACCGACAGACAGACACGGTGATTGTAAAACTTCTCCTAGGGGATCGGAGACGTATAAAACAGCACTTTCATATTGTAGTTACGATTCTTACTTTAAGAGTTACATTATTTTTACGATCAATATATTACCATAAGAAAAATTGGTGCAACGAAAACCCAGCAGAATCTCCACCAAATTCCAACTTCGAAGCCCAACATGGCTTTGATATCTCTCGTGAACCTTTTTATTCCTGTGAAATAATGTAATTTAAAAAGAAGGGAAAAATTTAGAAATTGTTTTGGTTTATTCGGGTTTTTTTTGGTTATCTGAGGCTCACATACCGTATATCCAAGAGACTGCTATAGCTTCAAAGAATACAGCAAACAATATGGAGTATCCAGCGGCATATTTATCCAAAAGCTGCACAACGTAGGCACCTCCCTGAAATTAAAGGCATAAAAGTCATTTTAGATACTAATAAGGGGGATATTGAGTTAAAGAAGTTTAAAGGGAAGAGAGAGATTAAGCAAAGAAATCTAGAAGTTTGAGCGACAACTCAGGGAAAGAAAATACTTTTAAAACGGATGAGCCTGCTTTCAGTTTGACGGTTAACGGAAACGATTACGTTTCTAGTAGAAATTGTTTACATTTTAGACGTTATTACCATTGTAAACGACGAGCCAAGTACGAGTTTTAACAGAACTAAATATGCCTTTGAAAAATTGTCTATCTCCCTATAATACTTATATTAGTTATATGAAACATGAACCTAGCTGATTATTATTATTATTATTATTATTATTACTATTATTATTTTTAATATATTTAATCGGAAAATGTGGTTTGTAAATAAGTAAGCAGCGTAATTTTTCCATTTATGTTCATAGAAATTTGAGCCGCGATTCGACGCTTCAGCGACGAAACATTTTTCCTCTTTTTCGACCTAAATGGATAGCTATCTCGGAATAGATATATTACACACTCCTGATTATATTTACCTGAGAACAGCTTGACAATCCCACTATGTAGTATATTGTAAATAAAATGGCCACAAATTTTTCTCGATTTCTTTTAATTATTGGGTATTCATCACTCAACGCTGTAATTATTGCTTCAGATCCTCCGAACTGCAAAGTTTAAATTTATTTAATTAATATCATACACTGATGCTGTTGTCAGCAATTGGAACTTACGGAACTGTCTAATCCTAGTGTCAGTAACATTAGGAAAAATATCAACGCCCAGAATGTTGAGCCTGGCATTGTGGCAATTGCCTCGGGATATACAATAAAAACCAAACCAGGACCTAGAAAAAATGCATTAATTTAATTTATTTCATTTCATTTTCAAAAGATAGGCTTTATTAAAATAAAAAGTAATAGTAGGGTTAAACTATTTGCCAGGCCTAGGATGTCCCTCGTAACCATGGTTAGCTAATCAATGAGTTTTTTTTTCAATTCACATTGTTTACTCATTAGAAAATGTAAATCATCCACTAGCGAAGCCAGATTTTGTCTATGTAGCAGTGTCCAACTTATTGAACAACATTATAGACTAATGGATTTTTTCATAACGGTTTTGAAACTCCAAATTTTTTTTATCTGAAAGGTAATTTGGCCTAGAAATCTGGCGCCTCTAACTCCGTGTCCCATTGACCTAATGATAATCCGGCATCGACATCAAACCACTAATTGGATAATTTATCACAAAAAATTAGCGTGCTTTCAACTGCAGGTTCGCAGTTAAATTCAACTGAAGTATAAGCCTTTAAGCTGTGATGTAGGTACCTTCGTCAGCTACATCTTTAACCTCAACTCCAGCCTTATTGGCCATATATCCCAGAACTGAAAATATGACAAAACCAGCCAGAAAACTTGTACAAGAGTTGACGGCGCTCGTCAGCATCGCATCTCTATTAATAGACATAAAATGATTATTTATTTCCAAAAATACTAACAATCAATAACGAAAATTACCGATAAACGTTGTTGTGAAATTTGTTGTAGCTAGCATACGCGAGTAACACTCCAAATCCAGGGCCCAACGAAAAGAAGACCTGTGTTGCAGCATCAACCCACACCTAATATCAAGGAGGGGAAATTTAATCATAGTTATATGTTCAGATTATACATAGTCACTTAAAAATACCATTAAAAGAATGGTTATCAATAATTAATTAAGAAGCAATTCAAAAGTGCCAAAACGTTAACTAAGAAAGTGACAGAAATCTTTAGTACGAAATGTTTTCAATGTTACTTATAAAACTGCTACTTCATGGATTATTATTTATTTTAAACTTATTATTTACCATGGTGAATATTAGTAGAAATTATGTTTAATTCAGAGAAAACGGCATGGTATTAGAAGATAAAACTTATTTTATACAAGACGTTTCGAGCCGAGGCTCTTCTTCAGTCGTTCGTTAGTTTTAATTTGATTTAAAATTTTACCACGCGCCATATTCAAGTTCTAATATCACGCGAGCAGAAGGTCAGCGTGTTAAAAAATAAACAAAAGTTTTACTGATTTTAACAATTTACGTGTGTAATAGAATCAATGTAACCGATAAATCCAAAGTATATGTAAGTCAGTGTGAATTATTAAAATATAAATATAAAATAAAATAAAATTTTAAATCACAATATTACCCCAATTAGTTACTTCTTGACATCCTTTATCTAAATTTAAATTACCTAGTTTACGAATATACAATCCTTCATAGAATTTTCTTTTGTACCAATTGGTTTCCCGTTTTAAAATTTTGTAATCATCCCATTTAATAGAGTGGTTTAACGTAGACCAAATATGTTTTGAAATTCCGTTATTCATATCGCCCTTAGCCACGCAGGATTAAGGATGTCAAGAAGTAACTAATTGGGGTAATATTGTGATTTAAAATTTTATTTTATTTTATATTTATATTTTAATAATTCACACTGACTTACATATACTTTGGATTTATCGGTTACATTGATTCTATTACACACGTAAATTGTTAAAATCAGTAAAACTTTTGTTTATTTTTTAACACGCTGACCTTCTGCTCGCGTGATATTAGAACTTGAATATGGCGCGTGGTAAAATTTTAAATCAAATTAAAACTAACGAACGACTGAAGAAGAGCCTCGGCTCGAAACGTCTTGTATAAAATAAGTTTTATCTTCTAATACCATGCCGTTTTCTCTGAATTAAACATAATTTCTACTATTATTTATTTTGTTACTTTAAGAAAAACGGCAATAGCTTTCGGACCGTGATCCTTCGTCAGCCAGACCTTGTACGTGGGACGTAAAGGTTAACTACGAAAGGGATAAAAACGTCACTACGAAGCGTTCGAAAATTAAACATAACTTTAAGAGGAATCGATATTACTAGAAGATTATAATAAGTTTTGAATAATAAGTTGGCAATACAAAATATATCTCTCCTGGGAAGAGTTTGTACATGGAGAAATAACAAGAGGGCAGACTCAGCCTTTGGGCTATGTAAGTTTATTTTGAAAGGAAATGCTAGCGTCACCTGGCTGTCGTACTGTACTATATAGCGTGGCTAATTTTAACGTATCCTGTTATTTCTTCATGGTTTGTCTATGATATTATTTATTTTCAATTTGAAGACGCGGAAATCAATGGTTCTGCTGTAAAAGTATGACTTGGGTTCAATTCCTGACCACAACCGTATTTTAATTTAATCTATATAGTGAGAGCGCATGGTTACAAAAAACACCCGAATTGTTCGGAATTGGTATACATCTCTGAAAACTGATATACACGTGTCTTAAACTATACACTCGACTACATAATTTTTATTTCTCAAAAATACCTAGACTGGAAAAACGTTTATAAGCAAAAAACACGCTTGTTGGCGAGGGCGTGCGCATCTTCGTTTGAGGGTCTTTATAAATACACATTCTACGTTGCACCGCATCTACACAACTTTACGATTAAAAAATGGTGGTGCTCGGGTGGTAAAGGTGGTAAAGTTATGAATTTGTTTATACGTGTCATAGTACTACTTAAAACCTGATATGGAACCACATCAAGATATTTTTTTACTTGACGTTTTTTACGATTTTACCTTTTTCGTTATAGGGAAAACTGGTGAATCACGTGTAGCTCGGGTGGTAAAGGTTGTAAAGTTATGAATTTGTTTATGGTGATACGTGTCATAGTACTACTTAAAACCTGATATTTAACCACATCGAGATATTTAAAAAATAATAATTTTTTCCCGCTTTCTTCTGATTTGCAAAGCGTTTAACTGCACCACCTGCAAATGCGCGAAGGCTAACCTCAATTTTACCGTTATGTGCACGAGTGAAGGAAATTGTGATAGTTGAGTAGATTTCACATTATATGTCTTACCCGAAGAATATGTTCAAGTATAATGCAGTTTACCATAATGCAAAAGAATTATTTCAATATTTTCATATTTCTGTTTTATAATTATAAATTTATAGTAATTGTAATTTGTTTATTTAAAAAAAATCATATTGAATTAAGTATGTAATAAACGAAGACAATAACCTTTTTTCCAGTAGGTTTTTTAAAAAATAAATAAAAATTAGGTAGTCGAGAGTATAGTTCAAGGCACGTGTATATCAATTTCATCGCTGTATGTAAATTCCGAACAATTTATCCGCATGCGCTCTCTAGTGCCGTATTTCCGCTTAGGCCAACCTAGGCCGTGGTCTATGGGCCCATCCTTGGAAGGGGCCCTCCAGTGACCGTAATTACTGTATTCGAAGGCATAAATCTATAATATCAATCGTAATATATATTGGAGAAATTCCTAGGTAGAAGATTTTGTTTTAAAATTACAAAAAGAAACCCCGTACATGCACAACACAAACACAACACGCACAATAGTCTAGACTTGGACACAATAATACAGGGCTGCCAAACTAAGGTAGTGATGACGTAATACTGTATTATGACTGGCTTAAAATATGGCTTGGAGATTCGAATGTCAGATAAATACAAACTATTAATAACACTCCCCCTATTTGACATTCACATATATTTTAACCTAAAGCATTTACACAGTTTTCAAAACTACTCTTTCGTACGATCTTTGTAAAAATATCCGCAACATTAAGTTTAGATGGAACATATCTAAACCTAAATAGATTCTGCGTCAATTTTTCTCTTATTTGATGATATTTAATATACACAAGGAAATTATCAAGCGGGGATATGGAGACGCTCTCTAATCGCATATCCGAAAATACCTCTACCCCAAGGACATGGATGTGAAACAGAAAAATATGGTCTATTGGACATCAAATGGATGTTAGGGCCCCCGCAACTCAAGCTATACTAGAATTTATTGCTTGTAACTGCGCAAAGTCGTGTAAAAATTCTAAATGTCAATGCGTATCAAATGGCTTAAAATGTACAGACGCCTGCAAACTACAGGACTGTTCAAATATGGCCGCTTCAGTGGAAACAGAACAAATGGATCTAAATGACGCAGATAGCGAAGACGAAATATAAATAATTAATATTAAATTTTGTACAAATTTTGGTTTATAACTTGAAAAAGAACATTAAGTAATTTTAGCTTAAAATAGTTTTTTCATTTATAATTAATCGTTAAGGGACTTATTATTATTATGTTATGGTAAAAGTTAATATTGGCCTAACGTTTTTGTACCCATTCAAATAGTCTAGCGACTGAACATTCCTACTTCAAAATCCTATTTAAAAAAATTAACTTATCAAAATATAATATCTTAGGAACCAGCTGCCATTTTTCAAAATGGTGGCGAAAGCACAAAGAAAGGTAATATGCCAATATAGTTAGGTAAATCGATTTACTTAACTTGGTTTCTAAAAAAAGATTCTTTGAAAGAATTATTTCTTTTAAATTTGATTACTCTTATGTGGGTCTTAACCAGCTGGTTTTAATAAAAAATCTCATGATATTTATTATATCTCCGGTTCTATTGGTTTTACTTCTATGAATAATACGTTAAAAGAAAGCCAATTTCATTGTTCAATTCGGTTTTGAATAGCGACCGGAAATGTTCAAATTGAAACGGGTGGTAAATTGGGCGTGTCTTCAAAACTACTTCATACAGCGAATTCATACTACAAACCTAAAATGTAGATCACTCAAAGAGCTTTTACGTGACGTATAGAACGTCAAATACGGACAAGGTGAACCTTAGATATTGCACATTTAAGATGTTGCGTGGCCGCCATCTTGAAAAGCTACGGATTTCAGAGTGCATAATTGAAATTTGTGTTTGTCATGATGTCATCTATCAACCCTAAAAATTTCGTCTGGTACCACCTAATGGGCCTACAAGCCCCTTTTTGGTGGCTAGCTCATGGACTAAACCCAACGGCAATCAACAACTTCACGCTCTATTGGTCGTTCAACTACTACCATGAATTTCCGCTCATTTAATACCTCTATCTTGTTATCTGTGGCAGTCTTCCATTCCTGTTGTTGTGGCGATTTCGTTTCCTCTTTGTATTTTAACCAACGTACCATGCACTTCACAAATACCATATAGGTCTGTTTGAGTGACTGTTGAGATCAATTTTGATGTTGTGTTCTTTCTTGTGAATCAAAAACATCGATATCATGAGGTAAATTGTTCTTCCTAATAAACTATTGTACTTCAGGTTTTGGCCTAAACCACTTGCCATCTGAACCATAATATTAGATATCTGGTGACCTGCGGACTACCCATACTTCATAATCATAACTTTTCTCAGTGATCGGTGATGGCCCCGAAACATCGGAGTGTATTTAATTTATCTTCATTCCAGGAGTAAATAAAACGTCTTTTAATATATAAATGCCTCCTTGCTTAACATCAATCTACATTTCAATATCTACTTTACTTTTACCTTTAAAGTTCCTTAGTCAGATGATGCTTCCGCAGTAAAAACAGTATATCATTTAAAAAAACTCTAGTTGACTACCAAAATGATTTGTGGCGGCCGTATCAACAACCCACTAATTGCGTTGATACGAAGTACGCAAATTTATTCCTCCGGTCTCTTGAATCAAAATTGTTTCCACGTCCATTGTTGAACCTGTCCCTCCTAGATCTGGATTCACTTTTCTTATGTCCAGATCTATTACAATTGCGGCATCTCGTTTTGAATCCAAAACTTGAATTATCGAAATTTAACTCTCATAAGTAACTTTATTTCGTGCATGCATCAATAATGCTAATGAATGATCTGAACTGCCTCCCTCTTTCATCAACTATCTGCTTTACTAGACTATCAAAGTCGTTTTAATAATTTTCGGCGTAAATTGTAGATTATTATCGTGATATATTTGCTGTACCATGGTCTCATAACTTTTTGGTAATTAACTAATCAACTGATATGAAATGTTTTTATCGTCCACTGTTTCTCCAGCCTCTACCAATTGCTCCTTAATGCCATACAATCTTCCTATAAAAGGTGGAATAGGTTCAAACAATTGTGTAAACCTCCTCCCTTAATGCTGCAATATGGGCCCTGGACTTTTGGTAAAATGAATCTTTCAATGCTTGCCACGTTTCATGAGGTGTTATTGCCTGCCCAACAAAACATCTACACTGATTGGTAACTTTACAATCGAAAGAGCCTTGCCTTCTCTCAGTTTATACTTCTCCTTAAAATCCGCCGCAGCTTTCTCATCTGGTGCTGTTTTTACACCTTGGACAATTGCCATAATCCATGTTTTTTTAGTCTTAATTCCACTTCATAGCCCCAATTCTTGTAATAATTTGTTTGTAACATACTTACCAGTGGCGGCGCCATGATATTACTATGGGTAGGCTACTTAATTCTTTAATTTGGGGCCCCCCTTTACATACACTAACTAAACAAAACTGTGACAAAACCGGTTAATGTTTAATAATTTAAATGTACTCGGAAGTTATTTTTTTTAGTTGATGAGCATACCAATGCACACATGGGCAACATCCTCCAACAGCATTCTCCATTTTCACTTACAATTGTTGCAAAAACACTTCCCAGTTGCCACGCTTTATTTTATCTTTTTTTTTAGTCGATTGTGACGTGTGGGACAATTCAGTCCTCTCGTCCATTTGATTAATAAGGGCGAGATATGTGTAACAGCTACGCCAACGGGGGGATACGTTGGGACAGGGGTGAGGACACCTGTGGCGGCAGTATTCCGACCACCCGTTGTGGGATTGGTGGTCTTCCTCAAACGACCATCCACAAACTCTGCCTCCCAGACGCTTGGGATTACAGGAGTACGCCACTACTCCCGGCTTATTTTGTCTTTATTTTGGAAAATGGGACTCGGAGAGTCGGAAAACCGTGCAATTTATCATCTGTCTAACGATGCAACACTTTTTGAAGTAGCTAGTTTAGCAAATACAACGAATCAAGGCTGCGTTCGAAAAAATATTAGAAATCACTGTTCAGTGTTCGCAACGTAAAAACATTAGGCTTTTAATTCAGATTTTGATATTTCTAGTTTCGCAAATCATTTCAGGGGGCTGTTCGGGGCCCATTCATCTAGATTTGGGGCCCCTACAAGCGAAATAAAAGTAGGCTGTAGCCTACCCCTGGCGCCGCCACTGATACTTACTTGGTTCATCACCACCATACCACCCGAGTGTCCCACCATATTGGATTCCTCAATTTGTCGCTTTGCCGACTAGCCAACTTCCAAAGATAAATTAAGTGTAACCGACTTTAAATCATCAACATAACCACGCTCTGCTACCACATGTAGGAACTATTTTCTGAATCTAAGGTAACCCATGAATTAGGCATTGAATAAAATTTAACTGATTTAATAAAACAATTAAGAATAACATAATTACACAAGACGGTCTATCATTGGCCAAATCTAAGAGAGCACTCACTGACAGTCTAGACTGACACAAAAATACAGGGCTGCCACACTAAAGTAGTGTTGACGTAATACTGTATTATTACTGGTTAGAATAAGGGCGGGAGATTCGAATGTCGGATAAATATGAACTATCATTAACAAATGACTTAGCTCGTTCTTGTGAACTTATTTCTTTGGTAATTGCCATATAATATGCGGATAACGGAGTGGGATACTTTTTCCGGAAGGGTATTAAAATCGTCTGATATAACGTCACACTGGGTTTATCGTACAGTATAGAGCTCTTGGCTAAATTTAGTAGTTACATAAATTATTATTAAGTGGAATAAAATGTGTACTTACATTTGCGTCTAAGAGTGCAGAAAACTCGGGAGTCAAATAGTACTTTATTCCATTAGATGCGCCTGGTAAAGTGATTCCTCTTATGAGAAGGATGAAAAGGACGGCGTACGGGAAAAGCGCAGTGAACCACACGACCTTCATTTAAACAAATCAAATAAATGTAATGGTATTACCAAGAAAGACTTGTGTATACATTTGAAAATGTAAGGCTCCATTGCTAAGTGCACGTGGAGAAACGGGTGGGGCTTAAGCTACCTTTAAATGCTCAAATGTAAGTAGTAACAAGTATTTTCAAATACATTGTCTGGCCGCCGTCACCGCAGAAAAAAAAATTAAGACGCTCTCACTCACTTAGAAAATTAACGCGCCATAAATCGAGATTTAAGAATCCCATATTTATTATCTCACTTAAGTACTCAGATAATTGTTCTATTTAAGATGTTCAAGTAATAAGATGGTTAAAAAAGAGCAAATGATCTAAGTTAATAAGTCTTAATGTCGAATTGGTATTTTTATCTCCCTGAAAACTTAAATTTAAACTCAAAACTTATTTCGCTCTCAAATTCCAAAAACGATATCCTTATCAAGTCCTTATCTAAATAAACAATATAAATGATCAATTTATAAAATCAAATAATTCCTCATTTTTTTACTTTTAAAACCTTAAGAAAGGTAAACATGTGTATGGAGACGATTTATCAGGGGATAAGGCTATTTGCAGCGTAAATGGTATCGGGTCCATAATTTCAAATGGGTAAACCAGGTTTATTTCACCTACAATTTATACTTCATTTTTTACTGTTTACTGTTTTGGAAAATAACAAATGTCAATCTATTCGCCTTAGTT
Source organism: Leiobunum rupestre (assembly GCF_980474605.1). NCBI lineage: Eukaryota > Metazoa > Arthropoda > Arachnida > Opiliones > Sclerosomatidae > Leiobunum > Leiobunum rupestre. The sequence continues at coordinate 23,340,560 of NC_143394.1, read as the reverse complement.
GATTCAAATCTGTAATGTCACCAGAGTGAGGCCCATTTTGGGAGTACTTGCCTTTCCAGACGTCGAGATTCCTTTCCAGAGACTGAAATAACAGATGAGGTAGACGGCCAGGAGACAGAGAGCTATATCCCACTTTATAATGCCCAGATCGTCGATGCCTTGGCTTTTATTTAATTCCAACACGCCACGACTGAAAAAAGAAAGCGCACTGGTTAACTTTCAGAAATCCTATTTTTTAAACTTGGTTGTCACAGGTTTGAATTTAGATTAAAAGGGCAACAAAATCGTTTAAATATTGAAAGTTGGGTCCAGCCCGTCACCAGCGTGCGGGTCAGGTCGGCCAGGCTCAACTAAGAATTTGCTTGGCCTAACCTACGAAATTTCCGAAACAAACTGACCCTACTCTAAATGTGCGGTGTGCATCTTCTTGAAAACGGAACGAAATTACGTTATAAAATTATTTAAATTGAAATAAGGTTCTTAACACACAAATTTCTGTCGAGAATAAATTGGAAACTGATTCGTCTTAAATAAGTCTACATTTTGTCATGTGGGCAACACAATTGCAATTGTTCGTACGAAATATATGAAGTGAAAGACCGGGTTTTTGGAAGCTGGAAGGTATTCCTGAAGCACGTGACGGAAAAGTAAGATATACTTACTTACTTAAATTAATGAATTGTACTTCTAAATACACCCTTAAGAGTACCTTAAAAACTCTCATACTTGAGAATGATATCTAAAACCATTTTTTGTATGTTTTATTCTATTTACATTTGTATATTTTTACTTATTTGTTATTTTTTCCATTTCTTTTTTTTATATGATAATTTACTTGTTACTACCAAAATTTGGGGCCTATAAGTCGCAAGATGACTTGGCCCCTCAAAACCATTGTATTTCTCAATTTTAATCTCTCATTTTTTAATAAAATTGAATTGAATTGAATACTTAAAATTCGTCCCGAATTTTTCAAATGATTTTGTTGACATCACCGCATACGACGCAACGTCGAAATATTTTTAAGAAAACTTTAAAAACCTTCAAGTAAAACACGAAGAAAATTGAAACATTTCGAGGCGAGGAAAGGGACACCGAACCCTTACAAAAATAACTTGATCCAATGTCGAATTTTATATGCAACTGGAATCAAGACACATCCAGTTTGAATCCGATTCTGTTTGAAGCAAATAATTTTGATCAATTCGGAATAAAGTTGGGATTAAATATAACACATTTACGATTTATTAAAATTCAGTTCAATTAATAAAGTACATCATAACACGTGAGATTTCAATGGTATTAATTTTTGATACAATTCTTTGTCATTCAAATTTGATAAGCCTAAAATTCCACAATGTAGGGTAACCAGTAATTAACAACCACCCAAAACCGTAAAGGTTCCCCTAAAACATTTGAAATTCAAAGCCCACCTATAAAATTAGCCATTTTGAACCATTATCGCAACAGGTTTCCGGAAAATGAATTAACGAATATTACTGGTGAATTACCACTACCCGTAAATAACCTGGTAAAATACCACCCTAATTCACGTAATATCTCCACCATGTATTCTCCGAGCAATATTATTGCGATAAACGGGCATTCTACCATAAATCGGTAATCTCCCCATGATACCGTAACATAGCGGTGATAAATTCTTTTAACTGCGGACTGAAGTAAAACTTTATCCGTGGAATCCATAGAGAAGAGAAGTAACGTTAGGATGGTCTCGGGGATCAGGCCTTGAGCCGTGAGGATCGGTAGGAAGGACGCTGATAGGGCGCACGGCCAGAAACAGGTGTCGGAAGATTGATGAAGTCATCTGTTCGGATTAAGGAGTAGCCACTGGTCCGAAACGTCTTCGCTCGGCTCCGCTCATTCCCACATGGTTCCATTAAATTCCCCTCGCGGCCAAATGAAACCAAACTTCATCAGCCTGATTAAAAACCCTTTCAGCGCGTCTTGGATGTGGCCCTTCAAGACGAAGTGTACAGGGCGTTATGTGTATATTCGGGGATGCGAAATACCGTCTCTAGCTAAAATGAAAAGAGCGCCGTATGAGTAGGCCTATATGGCGAACAATTTTTTCTCGGATAGGACAGTGATGGCCAATTTATTTTAGATTATGGGCCTAATCCGCTAAAGTAAAAATTAATTTTCTATAAAACAAAGATATAGTACATTTTGATCACGAATTTTTTTGTAAGTCTAAGTCACAATATACTCCAGACGCTAATGTAAATCACTCGAATAACATTAAACTTTGGGATATTTTCTAGTCAGTTAACCTATTTATATTACATAGAGCCCACGCGAGAAGATTCTAAACTGCTGGATTTCAAAACACCAAGTGGTTAATTAACTTCTGGCGTTGACTCTATACATCCTGAGAAGGCTAATAAAGCTACGGATAGAGTCGCGAGGAACGTCAAACAATATAAAAATAAAGAACTGTCTTGTGTAATTTTTCATTCTTTTATTTTATAGAAACATGCATTATATGTCATTGAAATTTCCGCTACGACCTATCAATAACGATAAATTTCTACCTCAACGCTGACAAAATAAAATTATCAGGCGGGCCACAGTTTGCCTTTTTCATAGAGCCACGAAGCGGCCAACGCGAGAAACTTTGAAACTGCTGGATTTTCAAGCAGTTTCTGTTATTTTCACTCTGACCGCTCTATGTAAACTCGAAAGGCTATAATGGGCCAGCGGTTCCTTAGTTGAACATCTTTCACGAGGAGACTACCCGAGGTGATAATCACCGATTTTGTTGAAATTAGGTGGGTATGTAGACCTTATGGAAACATGATATTTCACCAAGGGAAAAGTTGCAATGGGCATTAGTTTTGCCATGGCAACCGAAAATGTTTTTGACAACACAGTATGTATATTTTCTCATTGAAAATAACATGGGAATCTGAGCACTTCTAAGGGTACCCCCCTGTGAAAAATTTTAAAAAATTTTCAAATTTCAAACCCAAAAAAAAATAGATCAAAATTGACAAATGAAATGAATTTTATGATATTTTGATGAATTTTGGACAATTTGATCAAAATATGTAAAAATTGATCAATTGTTATTTTCAATGGGACAATATACAGACTGTGTTGTCAAAAACATTTTCGGTTGCCATGGCAAAACTAATGCCCATTGCAACTTTTCCCTTGGTGAAATTTCATGTTACCATAAGGTCTACATACCCACCTAGTTTCAACAAAATCGGTGATTATCACCTCGGGTAGTCTCCTCGTCAGATAATGATGTTCTGCGGCGATTGTGAATTAATTAATTAATACAAAAGGGAGGCGGCTTTCGTTTTTAATCTCCATTGTCCGTCAGCTGCACTTTATCGTTTACCTGAACATTTTTCATGCCATAAGTATCATTATTAATCAGGAGCAGTAGCGACGCTAAGGTTTTTTCACGGGCGGGCTAAATATTTTGGGGCCCCTAAGAATTTTGTGGCCCTTACCATTTTAGTTACCCCTTATAATTTGGTGGAAGCTGTGGCTTGCCCTCCAATATGTCTCTTATAGCTTCTACATATTTAAAAATTTGAAAATTTAACTCAAAGTATAAATTGCACTCTTCTCTTTTTTTTACTAAACTCGTCAACAACCAACAAAGGATTGTCTCTTAACCTATTAGATAAATCTCTATTTATAGAGAGCAAGGCTAAATTTGTTAATCGATTTTCAGACATTGTTGTTCTTAACAAGTTGGCAAGCCAAAATATCCCTCTCCTCGGAAGAATTGTCCCTAGTGGTATTAATTTCTCGAGATAACCCTTAAAGATATATCTCCGCAATTTAGAGTTATTTGTTAAAAATATTAACCCATTTCTATCCCGCCCGGTATAAAATTTTTATTATAATTAAAATAATTGAGACGAAACGACCAATTTTAATTTATTCAGAATATCATAAGTTAAGTAGTTACAACAGTAAGTTAGACGTACTATAACAATGCACAATTGAATTAAACCCTTTTACAGAACAAGTTTATCAGTTAAATATAATACGAAGCAAATTTTAATGAAAGAAATATCTACAGAGGCTTTTTGGAATTACTCGCTTACGAAATACTTGCCGCATCTTTAACGCTCATTTTATTTCAACACTCGCCCTTGATGAAGATACCGTAGATATCTGGTAGTGGACGACTCGTTCACTTCCTGTTGACGTTGTGACACATACCACATGAAAAAGACCAATGCCGTCCAATTTCCAATATCATATAATGACTCGCACACCCAAGAAATCATTGACTGCGTTAGAAATCGTAGATATCCAAATATCCACACCAAATGTATTTACAAGAAGCAAAAACCTTACCATCAACAAAGCACAGAGAGCCACTTGACTAACCGCCAGCTCTTAAAGCAATTAACGTTAAATTATCTCCTTTGAATTAACAGAACTATATATAGGTCGTTAAGAAAGTGGACCACCCACAGGGTCTACCCTTTAACCCTCTAATCTCGGCTGACTGCGCTAAAACAAGATTTAACCTTTAAAAAATACCAGATTAGGCCTTCATAAATTCATTAATAAAAAAAGACTTTATTACCTATTATGTTTACGATGCCTGTCTTAATTTCAGTGAATCTAAGCAGCTATCGGTGGTTCTGTGGTAGAGCGCTCGACTGCCAAGCCGAATGGTCTGGGTTCGAAACCTGGGTGGCGCATTTGTTTTTAATCAGTAGAGAAACGCTAAATTAGAATTTCTTCGATGCAATAATTTCAATTTCAATTCTATTTCAATTAAACCAAAATTTCGTACTCTATTAAATACGCTTCCGATAAAGCTGAAGGTCTAATTTTCAATAAGGCGTAACAAGTGTCGGTGGTTCTGTGGTAGAACGTCCGCCTGTCAATCAGGAGGTCTCGGGTTCAAATCCCGCCCGATGCGATCGCAAATTGATACTAAGACGAATACCGTGTACAACTGGTGGAAACCCTGCCATTGGACGTTGAGAGGTAGCATTACACTCAGCACTCGGTCCATCCCAAAGTCGTTAAGAAGAAGTTGGAGAGAAAACGCCCATATAAACACAACCATCAGAACACAAACACAACAAATTCAACACTCACAACCTACGCATAAACATTACAAAAACGTAATACACCAAACCGTCACGACGGTGAGCGAAAAAACACCATCTAAACCAAACCGCAAATGCATCCGTTAACGCTCACCGTCACACGGTGGTTTTGCCAACCCTTTGAGAAACTGCGTACGCAGTGATTACACTTTGCACCGAAAATGCGAACGCGTTCGCAGTCCTGACAGACCCACAGACCCACAGACAGACCCACCCACAGACAGACACGGTCGTTGTATAACCCCTCCTAGGGGACTTTGTCCCCTCGGAGAGGTAAAAATGATTCGAGTCTATTAAGTGTACTAAAACTACGCTCTGAAATAGTATTAGCAACAGGTGTGCATAATACAATTTGGAAATATTTTACGAGATCTGGGAATGCCTGCTCGTATGTCAATAAATATTTATAGCAATCGGAAACATTTTGCAAATTTTGAGGTTTAAGATATTCATTGGTTTCAAGCTGCGTTTGCAAACTTTCTGTGTTTATGTTTTCACCGCTTTTGGTACTAAATAACATTTTAGCAACGTTGACCTGATTTTTCAGAGACTCCATTTCAAAATTAAATCTTTTGTAGTTTTGACAAAACGCAGTAATTTTTTCAACGTTCAAAAACTCGCTCGAATTTGGGTCTGATGCGCAAAGTTCTTCATAAATAGAACAATTTTCTAACAATCTTTTTTTCATGTCTAATACGAATCTATCTAAAATTTCAAAATAAGTTGCTTTAAGTTGGTCGCCAATAGTTTTGAACTCCGTTTCCCGACTTCCTATAGTACCCGTTATTATGGTACCTTTTAACCTTTTGTTTTGAATAATTTTTCTTTTCATGGGTACTTTGACGGAACTATTCTTTTCTGGTACTGGAATTGCGGCTGAGAGAGCTAATTGTTTCGCAACATCCCAAATTTGATCGAATCTTTCAGAATTTCGGTCTGTTTCTAACTTTTTTATTGTGGCACCGCAAATTGCTACGGCTTGAGTTATAACTACTTTTGAATTTTGCAAATATTCAGACAACACATTTGTTACGCCTAAAATCTCATCTAATGCTACGAACATTAATAAAATGCTGAAATTTTGAAGCTGGGAATGGTACCCTCTACATTCGGCTGCTTCCTCAGATTTGCCACTTTCAATTAAGTTTTCTAAAGCTAAAACTACAGCATTATATCTAGTTCTAAAAAAATGTATACATTTTTTTTTACTGGACCATCTAGTGTCACAACTCTGAGGTAATTTTAATATTACATCGTATTCAAGTTCTTTTTGGGCCTCTTGAAAATACTCACTTCGAAGTGACGAATTACTTTGAAATGTATAAATTGCCTGTAACAAACCAAGTGTTTCACGAATTATTGGTACATTCTTACAGGTATCCACCAAAACTAAATTTAGGCGATGGGCGTAACAGTGCACATATGGACACATCCCACCCACAGCATCCTTAATCCTAATGTTCACTCCCGACTTACTTCCACTCATTACACTCGCTCCGTCATATGTTTGCGCTACACAGTTTGATATTTTTAACCCATTTGATAAAATAATATTAATAATCGCGGAAGATAAAGATTCAGCGTCAAATTTATGTAAATCAACAAAAGACAAAAACCTTTCAAGAACCTCTCCCTTATTGGTGGTAAATCACACTTAGTTGTTCTACACCGCCTTTGTCCCTAGTTTCGTCAGCAATTATTGCGTAAAAACCACCCGAATCATTAATATCCTGAATAATCATTCTTTGAACAAGTGCACCACTAGTGTTAATAAGCTCGTTTTGTATTGATCCGTGGGTATATTTTGCTACATTGGGCATGCTATCTACTTTTTTCTTTAAGTCAGGTGAAATGCGCTTTAACAATTCTAGGATTTCAATGAAATTACCACGATTTTGCTGATCGTCGTTCTCTCGATGCCCTCTTAACGCGATATCCTGTTGAGCGCATGTTAAAACAATTTGCACATGGGCGGATAAAACTTCTCTGTTTCGAATAGTATCTAAACGGTGTTGCTTATTTATCTGTGAAGTTATAGCTCCTCGTTTCTTAGACTGTAAAAAATGTATGTACTTCGTTTCCGCTAATTGGTGGGTCGATTTCTCGGAAGTAAAATGTTCGTGAAATTTCTCATTCATATTTTTCCAATTTTTAAAACAGTTGTGAAATATGTTTTTTTTACCACTGCTTGGAAAATGACGGCAGCAAAAACAGTATACCATGTCATTTTCTACAGAATATTCCAAAAAGGGATATTTTACATAATAAATACTATTGAAACTTCGTTTTTGACCCCTAATAATCGTTTGGGGAAATGATAAGAGCCTTGGTTGAGCGAGTGGAGAATCCATGTCGATACTAATGTCAGGAATAATTTGAGTTGCATTTAAATCAGATAGAGCAGGAGTTAAATGGTGCACGATACTGCTATTCTCATGGAGTTCTCGGGAATTCCTGGAAGCGACAAATGAAAGTGCAATGTCATTTGAATTGTTTGATTCACTTTCACTAGGAGCTCCTATTAAGATATTATCAATAACTGATTCTTCAATGCCTTCTACAACTTTATCGAAAACATTTTGACTCGTTTCCAACATATAATGTTTATTTATAACATCGTTCGATTTATTAGTTGAAAGATTACTTTCAACATGAACCCCTATAGCGTCCTTCAATAAGCTTATTTTATTGTCAGTACTATTTTGTTTTGGTTCGGATTCTAGCGATTCGTTTTCGTTGTGGGAAAGTTGATTTTTTAAAGATTCAGTAGTGGTTGGTAAGTCAAGTTTGTTCGCAATTGTATTTAATTGAGTTTGTTCTAAGACTGGAATTGATGTTTTGAAGTACTTATTTAGAGCCCCTTTTTGAGAATTTAAAAATTCTTGACTGGCTTTTCGCGACTTTGGCTTCCGGACGGAAATTTTCTCCCACTCATTTCTACAATTTTTTTTAATTTGTCAATACTTAAATAGTTAAATTTACCGGATATAATTATCTAAAATGTATCTCTAAAATCCTTCTAATTATCGAGGAATATTTATCTTAGTAAATAATAAGACTAAGTGTCTAAGATATTAGAAAAATAACCAATAATAGTAATTTGCCTTGACAAAGGCGGTTTGGAAAATATATTTAATTTTTCCAAAAAGTATTTTTCAGGGCTAGCTAACTATTAGTAGATACTAATAGTTCAAAATATATATCTACTAATAGTTAGCTAGCCTTGAAAAAGGCTGTTTGGAAAAATTAATTATTAATAGTTAATTAGCCTTTAAAAGGCTGTTGAAATAATTTGAAATAAAATTAAACTATCAACTAGTCATTTAGCTAAGTGTTTATATTTTAAACAAGCGCATTAGGGCTTCTTTAAACTTCGAGGAGGTAGAAGTCCGCTCTTGCGAAAATAATAGAACAGAAAGACTAAAGACTTAAAATTCGAGGAAGACTTTCAAAATAGACCTGACTCGTTCTGGAGCTCAAGACGAAATGGAAAGAAATGTTTAAAAAAAAAACAGCTTAGCGGTCGAGCCTGGCATTGACCATATTTCGCAAAAGTGGTGAAATCGAAAAACCGCAGAATTTTCCAGGAAGCGTGAAGAGCAAGGTCGTTTTATTGTTGTGGCTATCGTCGCGTTTACTGGACCCCTTCTGAGCTTGTATCCGAGCATTAACGTGCATGGCCGCTGGGGTATTTCCCGAAATTCCCTCAAGCGCCTTTCTTTTCTTTCAATTGTTCATTAAACTTTCTCTCCATTTCCGCTCCCTTCGCCTCCCGAATCTATCTGTTTATGGTCTACTATCTTTTTGAGTAAATGAATTGATTTTTAAAGATTTTTCCCCCCGAAAAACTTTACTTGGTAATAAAAACATAAAGAAATTTAAAATATGTGGCCTCTTAAATATAAATATGTGGCCTTTTTAATATAAATATGTGGCCCCTCTCAGAAATGCAGGGGGGCTAAAGCCCACTTCAGCCCACCCTTAGCGCCGCTACTGATCAGGAGTTATTGACAGTGACTCCGAGACATGTTTCTTCCTCATTTTATTTAATGAGAGCCAATTATAAAATTACTATACATTTTTGATGAACTTCATATTTTGTCGTTAGGCCTAATCGGGCTCTTTGTGTCACCGTCATAGTAAGAGCGTGCAAGGAGCCGTTCGGAGTCGTTATCAGTTCTTTACGCTGCGCATATTCCTCGTTAGAGGCGCTTCTCGTTTTGTGTATTCCACGGACATGTATAGATAACTAATAGTATTCCGGCTGACTAACGAACGCAATTATAGACTTATAACAATAATAACTTTGAATACGAATTTTGAAGGTTTTGACTGTCCATTAAAAAAGGTGGATATGGATTGTAAGTGTAGGGATAATCAAAAGTCGCTAAATGAGTTGGGTCAAAGGTGGTGACTTGGGAATTAGCATAGCAGATTACTATTATTATTATTATGACTGCAATTGTCACTGATAAGTAATGTATGATAATATATTCGTGTTCAAATTTAAAGATTTCTAGCTTTTGAGTAATTATGTTACCTATACTCATTCGTGTCTGACGCTGGAATATAATTGAAGACCGCAAAGGCCTTCCAACAACTAGGTGGTTTCTTTTCCCCTTTTCTCGGACTAAAAGTGTACTCTTTTAAAACTAAAACGTTTTATTCGCCTGATAATTACACTGCCATATAAAGTATTCGCTTGTTCCGGACAATTACGGCTACTCTTTTTACTCCTTGAGAAAAAAGGTGAAAAGAGAGTAAATTGGATTTGGTCGTCAGCAATTTTTAAAAAACGTTTTTACTCCGACTCAAACTATCCACCACCACAAAATCGAAGAAAAATGATGTTATAGCGTAACTCTTCTTACCCTACTCCAAAATCCCGGAACAAATGAAAAGAAACCACCTATTGTAAAGTAAGTTCGATATCATCGATTAATTACCATTATCTATGGATATATCTTACAAGGAGAGTACCCGAGGTGTTTATTGCCGATTTTGTTCAAAGTCGGGCGTAATGTAGACCTATATGAGATATGAAATTTCCCAAAAGGAGACGTTGCACTACCCATTCGTTTTGCTATAGCAACCAAAAATGTTTTTGATCACTTAAAACAATAAAATCTCCATTTAAAAAAGCATGGGATTTTCTCGGTTTCACAGGGTCCTTGCTACGAAAATTTTGAAAAAATTTGAAAATCACGAAATGTGTAATTTGGACCACATTTAGGTAAATTTCATCAAGTTTGGGTAAATTGAAACATTTTTAGGGTAAATTTGTAACAAATTTTGGGTAAAATAAGGGAAAAATCTTATTTTGGTTGTAAGTGGTCAAAAACATTTTCGGTTGCCATGGCAAATAGAATGGGTAGTGCAACTTCTCCTTTTGGGAAATTTCATATCTCATATAGGTCCACATTACGGCCGACTTTGAACTAAATCGGCAATAAACACCTCGGGTACTCTCCTTGTTAGTAATTCAACAGCCAACTGATAATTTTATTCTGTTAGGCAGATCAGATCAATAGTTTATACTTCCCAAGCCTAGCAATTTGATTTTAAATTTATGATTCATTATCTAAAGTTATCTGCTTTAATTAATCTCATAAGATTCAGCTAACTGAACAGTTATCTGAAACCGTGGAGTGGGCAACTTCTACACATACATTATTTTAATCTCATATAGCGTAGAAACAAATAAACAACATACTTAAAATACTCCGCGGCGGGAGAGAAACGGGTCTTCTTCTCAGTCGGGTCAGCCACGTATTCATTGAATTGAGCCGTTGCATTTCCCGCATTTTCCATGAATGCCGCAACCTGAAGTAGACTGGCTGAGAAGTGTTCTAGAGAGGCTGAAGTAGCGGGCGAGGCAGTAGACATATTGCCACCTTCAAATTGATCCACAGACGATGAATCTCCATCATCGAGGGTGGAGCAGTTGGGAGTGTTCCAGGGATTATCACAGCCGACCCACGGCAGTTGGGACGTGAACGAAGCGAAGAAAAAGTACAATGCCCAAGCAATGATCACGTTGTAGTAAAAGTCCACGTAGAAAGCGATTAATACCACGGCGTAACCAACACCTGCGTCAAATGCAATATTAAAATTAATAGAATTTTTCTTCCTACGTCGTTAGGCTGACAATATTCGTTTACACCCAATTTTACCCTAACTATACTACACCGTAAACTATTAGTAGAGATTGATGCTTCCGGGGGTACTATTTTTGCTAGTGCTGGAATGTAGGAGTGGGTATAAATAGGGAAGAATCGCCTCTGCTGAAAAATACTAGATTAGTTAATCTATACAGGGTGTTGAAATTTGGTCGGCTCAAATATTTTTCTGAAAGCTATATAATCTACAATACTGAAATTTTTATGCTTGGTTTATTAATAAGATACCTTTTTAATTTTTAAATTTCAGAAAAGTCGGAAAACATTTCATGGTTTTGGAATTTTTTTTATCTGTATATCGAAATTAAAGGTTTCAAGTTGTAGATCAAAGTTTGAAACTTACAAAAAAAATTCTGTCCAAATAGGCTCATTTTTCACTAAGGTTGGAGTGATGACAACAAAATGTAATACTAATTATAATATAAAGTTTGGCTAATACCCAAGGCACCACCTCAGGACCAAGTCATCTAGAAACGTTTATGCCTTTAAATCAGGATGCGTTGAAGGCTGGTGGAAAGCACTTCATGTTACCGGAGCCAACAGCTGCCTTCACTAACTATTTCGCATAACCTCATCACTTTTTAATGGAAAGGGGAAACTAAAGAATTCGTGGGAAACCCCATTAACTAAGGAGAGAGAACTAACCAACTCAACGCAGTTGCAGTTGTTCCGAGTTTTCACCTTAGCCAGTTCCAAACATTGGATCAGCGTGCCATATCCCCATCGTGGAGGGCTTGGTATGGATTAGTGTTGTTAATTTTCCGGCAAAATAAAATACGGGAAATTTTCCACAAATTGGAAAAATTGGCAATACAGTTGAATGTATACACCAGGGAACACTAATAAACACAACCGTTAAAAGCGACCAAGTTTCCTTAACTGTAAGAAAACGTTTAAGTTTTACAAATATGTGTTACCTTTTAAGAGAGGAACGAGCCTGCCCCAACACGTAATAGCCCCTTTTCGGTGATATTGGCCCAACGCAAGTTCCATATAAAATAAAGGTATGCCACCAACAGCCAACATGATGACGTAGGGAACAAGAAAAGCACCTGAAAAAGAATCAATTATATTTTAACTCTCACACGTACTGTACCATTGAGTAATCTGTGTGGGAATTTAATATTAAGAAAAGGAATATAAAATTTTAAATATTTCTACTTAAAATCGGTTTTACAAATAATTATAGCTTATTCCTATATTTTTAACCGATTAAGACAATTTGGAGTTGAATTGAGACCTAGTTGAATTACTTAATTTTCCCGATGAAGTGTACGGAATAGTGACGATAGTTCTAATATATCTCAGCTAACTCAAAATTATAGTTATGAAACATAAAATGACATAAATAATAATTAATAATGATGTAAAATTTTTCAGCTACAAGAGAAGCAAATAAAATATACATGTAGGTATTTTCTTTACACCTTTACCATTTCTGTTTCCAGAGCTACTTTCGTTTCTTCACCAAAATTCAATCCCTTCAAGATTAAAACACTATATGAAAATTCGGAAAAATTGTGAATATGAATTTGTTTTTACTAACATTTACATCAGTGACTACTTTTCTTCGAACAGTAGTAACAAACTTTCTCTCTCATTCCGTATGCATTCACCTAGTCATGTCACCATGGGTCGGCAAGCCTAATAACAATTTGTACACTTTTTCTTTGCTTTTAAAACTAAAATTGGCAGAAAAATTAGGGTTAAATATTAATAAATTAAATTTTAAAAAGAAATTGAAGCAGAGCCCCAACAAATATCCGGGGTTCAAAAATGTAAATAATTTACCTGATTTTTAAGGGATTACCTTAAAACACTTTATGGAGTGCAATGCGATAACTTGGATAGTACCGATTGAGCTCTCGTATTTTGGTCCTACTTCATTATGTATTGAATATTTAATATTCCACATTTATATATTAAAATACATTATGACGGCGGTCTAAGACATGATAGCTCATTTCTGAGTTCACTATTCGATTTCTCGCCTTTCACTTTATGAGGTGGAATACTTTCATAAAAAGCGGGTACGTTATTAAAATTTTTGTCTGGGGCCTAGATTCTTTGTATAGGCTCTTCAAAATCTGTTAAAAATTTCATTTGCAAATATTTTAACCTGAAAATCTACCAATCTATCTTTTATAAGCATAGAAACAAGTGTGCGAAATCTTATTATGAGCAGCTAACCATGGTTACATGAATAGGTGAATCCAAATAATATAACCCCCTGACCTTCTGGAACAGGAAAAACCCGTCTTTTCTTGTGTGTCTGTTGCAAGAGTTATGAGAGGGATTGGGACGCCGCCGGAAGTGTTGTCAGATGGGTGGTTTCCCGCCAAAATGAAGAAGGGGGGAATATATTAAAATTTTTATTAAATATAATCCGAACTCTCTAAATACGTGTGACGAAGTAATAATATTAATTTGTCGACTGCACATAAGTAATTAATAAGAGTTCAGTTTAGAATGTACCAAAAGCAGGGGTTTTTACTTTTGAAAAATCCACATTTTCGTTAGTAAAATATAAGTGTGAGCCTGCTGGGTCATGGAGGCTATTGAAGCCGTGCATGGCTAGAAGTAATAAATAAGTGTGACAAAGTTATAAACAATTATCGGTTTGGAATGGGGGGACGCGTAGTTGCGCAAGACACTTATTGAAGCCGTGTATGGCTAGAAGTAATTAATACGTGTGGCAAGTTAAAACCACGTGTAGTTGGGTTGACGCGTAATCGAAGCCGTGTATGGCCAGAAATAACAAATAAGTGTGACGAAGTAATAAATAAGTGCATGGGGGGAAGAGGGGATTATATTACAATTTTTATTACATATAATCCAAACTATCGTAAAAAAAGTGTGACGAAGTAATAATGTATGTTGACTGCACAAGCCGTGTATTTCTAGAAGTAATAAATAAGTGTGGAGGTTAGCATGTACCAAAAGCAGGGGTTTTTACTTTTGACAGAATCCACATTTTCTTTAGATGACCATGCTGTGTCGGACCGCCTGCGGGGTCATGGAGGTTATGCCGTATATGGCCAGAAGTAATAAATAAGTGTGATGAAGTAATAATATACAATTCTACAACGAAAGTGCCAAGGGGGGATTATTCCTCGTTTCGGTTTGTCTCTCCGTCAGAAAATCGAGAGCTCCTCTAGTCGCAGTTGCGTGTGACGTAGTTGGATCCCTTCTTCGGAGCGCCTACGATCTAGACACAATAATGAGGCGTCTTACAATCTCAAAACCATGTATAAACTATGTCTGTCATTTTAAAAACTTCAATCGTTTTTATAAGAATTTAGGACTATAAAGGAACTTATGGCACACCGTTCAGGACAAAATTCAACCAAAAATATTTGTATATTTTTTGTAAATATAAAGGCGTTTTTGAAATATAAATTACTTTTCAAAATATAAGGCGAATTCGTCTAAGACATTCGAGGCCAGTTTAAGAAATGTACTACCTACCTGGAATGTACAAATGCACTATAGTAACCTCACAGGCAGTGGCGTAGACAAGGGGGATTTCCGTGTCACCGCCCCCATTAGGCCTACGTTTGACTGTACTAAATTGTCACCCCTCCTTGACCCCCTTTGACGGATTTCTGACTACGCCACTGCTTACAGCCTACAAGGAAAGTTTTTTATGTTTATTTCCTGCAACTATGTATTAGGAGACAGCAAATAAACCAAAACTTTCTCCTACAATGCAGGAAAAATGGAGTACACCCTAAATCATTTCTCCTAAGCATACCAATGGAAAAAAGGCAAAACCAGAGACCCTATATTTTAAAAACACCTTTATATTTTAAAAGCGTCTTTATATTTTAAAAACGACTTTATATTTTAAAAACAGCTTTAAGTAGAAGGAAAGTGAGGTCGACACATCGATCCCGGGGTCGGGGTGAAATGAGGGTAAAATCGTCGAAAAGTCAATGTATTTATGATATTTCTCGCGACGATTCGTTTTCTCATATCAACATATTGTGTTCAGGCCAACTTGTTCATTTATCTCCGCTTATCTTGAAAGACACTTGAACGTATATCTTATCGCGTTTTATCGTACGGAATAAGTTGAAATGATGTAAAAAGTGATAACCTAGGCGGCGCGCGCGCGGATTACCCGGGGGACGCGGTTAATTTGAATTTAAGGGTGTTTTGACGTCATGGAATATTCGTTGTTAAAGTAGAATGTAAAATTTTTTTAACTTCATTTTAATATCATTGTAGTACGCTTGGCACTTGAACTTATCTCACGAGTATTTCACTGGGTGAGAGATAACGCGCGCGTGCGTGGATTACCCGGGAGGCGCGGAGCACGCGTGCGCGGTTAATTTGAATTTAAAACACGGATTTGAGTGTTTTGACGACATGGAATATTCGTTGTTAAAATGACGTAGAATGGAAATATTTTTAAACTTCATTTTAATATTATTAGCACGTAAGTTTTAAATTTGATTATCATATTTTTATACCTATATTTACATATTGAAATTGGTACGCATACATGTTTCCATTTAATATTGGGATATTTATAGTAATAAATACATAGAAAAATACTATAAAAGTTCAAAACGTATAAAAAGTCCTTCAAAGTACTTTAAAAGGATTTTATTTACGAACTAAATCCATATTTTTTTTTCAAACTTAGAAGTTAGTTTGTATGAAATACTTACTAATACCTGAAAAATGGACTTTAGAGTGGATAATTAAGTATTTTTTCAATCCTTATACCTATATTTACATATTGGAATTGTTACAAAAGGTTCTTTTAAACGTAACTTAGTACATTAATTTATTTTGGAAGTTCAAAACGTATTAAGAGCCCTTCAGAGTACTATAAAAGGATTTCATTTACAAACTAAATTAATATTTTCTTCAAACTTTCAATTCGTTATAATTTGAATTTAAATGAAAACATCATGGATTATAGGTGCGTAATCTACTATTAGACCGAACGGATTAAAAAATACTTAAAGTAAGTGGTTTTACTGATAAACTCTAAAGGAATTTAACTTTAAAAGGTATCTTAGATTATTGTTTTTAATTTTATTCAAGTTCAAAACGTATAAAGAGTCCTTCAAAGTACTTTAAAAGGATTTTATTTACGAACTAAATCCATATTTTAGAAGTTAGTTTGTATGAAATACTTACTAATACCTGAAAAATGGACTTTAAAGTTGATAAGATTTGTAAATATCATTTGAAACTAATAATTTTCACGCTTTATTTAAGTCAAGCAATTACATTTTTAAAAATGAAAGAAGTTAAACAATATAAAAATTTGTAAATATTGTAAATATTTTTAGGTAATAAAGAAATGTTTTAATTAAAATATCTTTCATTTTCTACTACATTTTTAAAAATGAAAGAAGTTTAACAATATAATTATTCTAATATAATTTCAAATTCAGGTATTATTTTAAGTACAAATGCATAATTTATTGAAACAATTCTTATTTAAATACTTTTATTTAATTAATTTGTGTATCTGAAATGTATTTATTGAAAAATAAGTGGGTTTTACTATTTATCACGGTTATTTTTATATATATATATATATATATATATATATATATATATATATATATATTGGAATTGTTACAAAAGGTTCTTTTAAACGTAACTTAGTAGATTAATTTATTTTAGAAGTTCAAAACGTTCAAAACGTATAAAGAGTCCTTCAAAGTACTTTAAAAGGATTTTATTTAAGAACTAAATCCATATTTTTTTTTCAAACTTAGAAGTTAGTTTGTATGAAATACTTACTAATACCTGAAAAATGGACTTTAGAGTGGATAATCCTTATACCTATATTTACATATTGGAATTGTTACAAAAGGTTCTTTTAAACGTAACTTAGTACATTAATTTATTTTGGAAGTTCAAAACGTATTAAGAGCCCTTCAGAGTACTAAAGGATTTCATTTACAAACTAAATTAATATTTTCTTCAAACTTTCAATTCGTTATAATTTGAATTTAAATGAAAACATCATGGATTATAGGTGCGTAATCTACTATTAGACCGAACGGATTAAAAAAAATACTTAAAGTAAGTGGTTTTACTGATAAACTCTAAAGGAATTTGGGAATTTTCTAGAATAGCAAAGTAAAACTAAAACGTAAACCAAGTTTAAAACGAAACTAATAACTGGGAGAAAGGTTGAAGTAAGTAATTTTTTGATTTTTCGTTTTTTAATTTTTGAGTTCCCTATATTATAATAAACTAAATTAAATATAATTTTTGAAAATTTTTGATAAAAGATCTGCTCCTTCGTGTTTTACATATATTTAAAAACTCGAGATTTTAATGAATTGTTTTCAAAGCATGAAAAATATAGCAGATACTTTGAATTTTAATTGTAGTTAGTAGTTACTTAAAAGTCGCTAGCTGACTTGGAGCTGGTGTAGTAAAATTTTAAAAATGTGTATTTTAAATTTTGTTTGTAAAAGTTTTTTTTGAAAAAGTTTAGTATTATAGTTTAAATTTCACTTTCCTTCTACTGCTTTATATTTAAAAAAATACCCCCATATTTACAAAAAAATCTCTATTTTTTTATTGAGTTTTGTCCTGAACAGCGTGCCATAGGAACTCTTATTTATTTACATCTAAATAATCCAAAGTCATATTTTTATAAAAACACTTTAATATAGACTAAATCCAAAAATAGTTCTCAAGTACAGCAATATTTATCACACAGGCATGTAAAATGATAAAACACCTTTCAATTAAATTATTAATACTAGTTAAGTGACACCTTTCGATATATTAACACTTTTAATATTTTATACATTCAGTAACTATATAACGTAATGTGATGCCTTTAGATACAGTTGTTAACAATAGCAGTAATTAATCAAATTATAGATTTTTACTTTTAAGTATTTTAAAGTATATTAATTATACATATTCAAAATTTACATAAACAATCAACTAGAGCTTTAATTACCAATTTTATAATATATAGCACCTTAAATTTAAAATTTTAACATTAGCAGAAATCTATACATTCCTGTTACTTTAGTAAATTTTAAATTTGCACATATTTAAACTTTAAATAACACGCTACTAATACTTTATCACTTTCTTTATACTATATTTCATTTCTTGTTATTTTTTGAAGGAATGGCAGTGGGTATTCAGAGCCTCTTTGTATTGGGTTCATCAATTCTACTCTCGGATCTCTTGGATAATCTTCTTCGTAGAAATGTTCTGAGCAAATTCTTGCATATTTCACATTTATTTTGTCTTGGGAACGTCCGCGAGCGGTTATCCATTTTTGCCTTATAGTTATTTGAGATGGGAATCGATGGTATGACAAATTCTTCTTTCGGGTGCCAATTAAGGACTTATTGCACCCGAGAACCGAGCATTTTAAACCGTGCATTACTGTATTATGTTGAGTTCATGACAACTTGACAAGCCTTTATTAACAAAATTCAAAATAACCGCCTTTAAAATATTAAAAGTTAAGCCTCGGCTATAAAATTCATGGTTTAAAATAGTCAAAAATACTATTATTATATAACTATACCATTTAACACTAGTAAAAATGTAATACTATAATGGATCTAATTTATGGGTAAACGATTAATGCTTAACTGAATTTTAATCCACAAAGGAATTTTATAAAAAGGCAAACGCGGCCTGCCAGCCGAAGAGGAATGTTTACCGTCAGCTCTCCCGCTCGGCTGTCTTCCCACCGCGGAGTTTCTGAGGTACGCGACGCCTGTTTATTTTCGTTGTAGATCGTTCGCTGGGATCCAGCTACGTCATACACCAGGAAAACACCGTGTTTTCCCCCCGTTTTCTTCTCAGCAGATATCTCTATTCCCGACCCCGCGTTATAAGCTAACCTTATAATACACAGTATTTTTACCAACCTTGCGAAAGTACGACTTAATAGCCCCGAAGTCAGAACCAAAAAGAAAACTGGCAGAGCGTTGCTTAGAGAAAGAAAGAAGATTAAAGCTAGAGAAAGGTACACTGCCAAAAAATTCGATCCTGAATTCCGGAAAAGAGAAAACCTTAGGCAACGCCAGGCTTGCGCAGCGAAAAGGCGGAGGCGTCTAGATTTTACTTCGGGGCCAGATGCATTTAATGCTCAGTCAGAAGAATCTACTTCGGGCAGGGCCGTGCTTAGGGGGTGGCGAGCCGGGCGGTCGCCCAGGGCCGCTAAAATTTTCCCATGGGGATGTATACACTCAGTTTCGCCCATGCATTTCGCCCGGGGCCGCGAGACCTCTAAGCACGGCTCTGACTTTGGGGTCAGTTGCATTTAGTTCAGGGGGACCAGTTGAATTTGAAAAACGCATACAAGTTCCAATGCCGTGTATGGGCAGAAGTTATAGATAAGTTTGTCACTTACTTATCGAAGCCACGTATGGCCAGAAGTAATAAATAAGTGTGGCACTTACTTATTGAAGCTGCTTAAAGGGAGTATTACATTTTCAGGAATTTGGGGCAATACATATAATTCCCTCCCCTCATTTATCTAACCACGTCTTATAAGTAGTGTGAAATACAGTGGTTTTTGAGGAATTATCCCACTAAAAGTATCCACGCTTTGACAGTGCTTTAATTTTTCATATCTACTAGAACGCCTTTCGTGAATCTAAAACCACGTACCTCATTATTAAGAAATTATATTTGAATAAATATCCAAACTATAATGAAAATTATTAATTTATAGCTTGGATATTGTTGTTTAAATGTTAATTAAGGGTGCATTTAAAAAAATAAACACTAAATATAAAACAATCGGGGTGGGCACGCTTCCTCTAATAGAAGAATTGGGTGTTTCTACTATCGTTCTAGACTAGCGCCATGAGCGAGAAAATAGAGAAGCTATGGCGCATCCTACTCCCTGTATATGGAATACGGACACGAAATAATATTATCGCCTTCTTTCCAAACTTGTTTTTTCCACGATATTACGACAAAATAAATTCCAATCCTTTATTCATATTTGCGAACCGGAATATTCGTTTTAAGATGTTTCTCAGTACGTACGTCACTGAATTAGCGATGCCTACTTCATTCTTGCGCTTATTTGAATAAGCCGTAATGAATAATCAATATGTGGAAGCCAGGGAAAAAACAAATGAAAAAATTAAGTTGGAATCCCAGCTACAGTATAATTAAATTAAGTTTTGCTTCTGATGGAAAGTGGAACGGAGATCCGCTTTGAAATTACGGAGCAACAAAAGGCCTCCAGCCCAAAATTATCTTCTACAGGCAGCATCTCGTAAGACTACTTCTATTTATCTAATTAAGAGACCTAATATTTATGTCGTTATAGCCATAATTATAACCACTCGTTTACTCCAATACATTTAATCTTTCTTCGTTCAATTAGAAATGAAATTTGGCAAAGTAACATACTGTCGTCTAGGAAATGTTAAAGTCAGTGCACTCTGTATGACTTCATTTAATTTGGGACATTTTCTAAAGACAAAAATTATTCACATTTATGACCCGAAATTTAAGAGAGAGGCATTTCCCTTCACTGTGTCCGCCATACTTCACTATCAAGTTGTGATTTTAGCTATTCCTAAAGTCACGCTACAGGAGTGGGCTAGAGTAGGTTTTCCATTTGGAGTATGAAGAGGGGAAGGTTTCGCCAGTTTTTAAATACGTAGATATGACTCATAGATGGTTAAAGACTTAAACCAACTATTGTATACAGTGAAATCTCAAAATATCATTGCTGGTGTAAATATTACTCTCATAATATGGCAATATTTATAAAAAATATTATCTTAACAAATATATCGATTTAACAGGAAATAGTATTTTTCTTGCAAAGGAAATATAACGATCTAACCAACCGAGGATTTTGAACCAAGAAAAGTATCTAATTTTAAACCTCCTAATTTATGATTAATAGTAGGAGCAAGAAATAACGTAGAAAACCCGTTTAAGTATTTCATCTCAGGATTTACAAGGTTAAAATAACAACGCGCTTTTAAAATCAGAATGACAAGCATGGGCATTCCATAATAAAGTAGTCGAAATTTATCATTAATAAATCAGTAGAGCTTCATTAGCTAGTCTTCAGATGGCGTTATTTGTCTTCTGGTTTTCTATTGGTACTATTTTTAAATAAGAGCACCACAGAGCAATGATTTGGAATCGTTTATTTGAACTACTTCAAATGGTTGAATAATCTAAAATTGGGGAAATATGATTTCAAAGGTCCAAAACGTAATTTTCTATTTGCACAATGTTTTAAGTTTTTCAATGAATCAATATATAGTTAAACTTCCAACTGCTAACCAGAAATATTAAAACCAATATATATTGCGGTTATTAGACCCCAACAAACCTAACCAAAGCTATCCTAAGCCACCGTAACCTAATCACATAAATATTAACGGTTTTAATACATCTAAGCTTAACCTAAGTTTACCTAACCTAAAGCAATATAACCAGACCTGATCTAACATAAGCTAACGTAATCTAACGTACCCGAACAAAACCTAATTTATTATTAGGCCGGTATTTAACATAAAATGCAAGCAGCTGGAAAAAAAACGTTAAAAATTAGAAGATAAAGAAATTTTAAATTCACTTTAAAACAACTTGGTATTCACAAATAAAGCTACAAATTTTAGCATTAAATAGATGTCCGACACCAGAATACATATAATTTCCCCAATATTTTAAAAACATTTTGCAGGTTAAAATTACCAGCAACGAAAGAATTACATAACAACATTTTCGAAGCGAAGTACCCTTTCCTTTATGTGTATGTTAAAATGTTCAAAGAGAGGCACGTACACTAGCCCCATAAACATAAATTGAGCGGAGAAATCTGATATTAAGGTGTAGCCCGCGAGGCCAGCCGATCGGACCCAAAAGTCGGAGCTAGACTTGCCAGTTGTTCGGGTTTAACCCGACACAGCGTTAAGCCTAACACTTGCGTCTATGTCGGTCGGTTCGGGTTTGATATAACCCAACCGAAACCCGGTGGCACATCTAGTTGGAGAACAAGATAACGAGGCCCGCAAGGGCCACAGATCGGACGTGGAAATAGGATCCAAAAATACGAGCCAAAAAGCAACACCTGAAGAAATAGTCATCAAAATGGGCACCGTAAGTTAAAGGCATTGCATAACCAACACCTAGCTAAAACAAATGGCCGCCGTAAATAATGTGCTGATAAAGTATGGAACATTGTCGCCAAAATGCTAGATGGTTCTGTTGAAAATTTCTAGGTCGGAGAAGAAATGTTGGGGGTAGATGGCGCTTGTATCTTAAAATGGATTTGGTTTCAAATTAAAATATGCCAATAATGTGGGGTCCCACGATATGGCTTAATAGATTTTAAGTCGAAAGGCGTCTAGGAGCACCAAAATAATCAACTGAGCAGCTTGTAGGGCTCAGATCACTCAAATTCTAATGTTCTATCAAGGGCCCGTTATGTTCTATCTATTGACATATCATTGACCCTTCTAGACCATTTCGTTGTAGAGTTATATAAAATTCGACGGCAGTGGCCTAGGCTACACTGTACGTGAAACTAATACATTCAAATCCCTAGGGGTTGTATGTAAAAACTATTTTTGGAAAACTAAAATTTGATCAAACGCGACTTAAGCTCCCAAATAAAAATCACCGCGTTACACTGCATAGGAAAATCAAGCTTTTTAACTGCACTCTTTAACCTTTCATTCTCATTGGCGTGTCTTATATTCGTCGGAAGACTTAAGTTTTAGGTAACCAATGCGACAGATTTGATTTTTTTGTAAATGAAAGAAATGTCTGAAAGATTTAATTGAACATTTTATACGAATAAACATAAGATTTTAACAAGTAAGGTTCTATGATACCTCCGTTTGGCGCGATACATGTTTGGGCACGATGAACCAGGTTTTGAAACGAGCGTCTGATCATATCAGGAGTGACAAGTTCGAAGGCTGCAATGATTCGGTGACGCAAATCTTCGATGAACTCAACGGGCGTCACGTAATCTTGTGCTTTGATGAACCACCACAAGAAAAAGTCCATCGGAGTTAGGTCCGGAGACCTCGCAGGCCATCGAACGTGACCGTTCCTGCCAACCCAACTCTACAACTTTCACATTGAAACGTTTTTACTAGCACCTAGCGGTGAAAAAACTATATTTTACAAAAACCCGAAATTATTTCCGATTTTTCTGAAATTTAGGATTTAAAGCGATCCCACACTAGAAATAATACCCAGAAAATTTCTCTTGCAGTTTCTGAAAAAAATGGACAGTCAGAGCAATTCAAAATACCCTGTATAGAAATTGCTTTGCATGTAGGTCTCAAGTGACATTTGTAAACGCGCATTTTACATTAAATTTGCCGTCGCTTAGGTGTTGGTTTAAGTTCTCGTCCTATGTACGCAAAAATGAAAGTGACGCCACTGGATCGGTACCTCGGTTCACCACCCAAAATTTTCCGCTTACTTCATCTAACGAGGCGAAATGTAAAATGTACACTGCGTAGAGATATGTACTTATTTATAAGTAATATTTTATCGATGTATTATTATTTAGTAAGTCATTATATGGTGTATTTCAATCCGTGATATTTTTTCCCCGAAACGTCTTTTGGAAAATCAATGGAAGCCAGCTTAGGTACATGATTAATGCGAATAACTTTAGCTATATAGTTAGACGAATACCTTTCTCGTCGTAAAAGATATATTATATATTTCTGCTTAAATCTTGCTTCAAAATTGGCCGTAATGCAATAACGTTTCTTGGAATATTTGACTATCAATAATTTCGTCGCATCTATACTTGGAATAGTTATCCGGGTATACAACTGTCTCGATAACGAAAAAAAACCTGTCCCAGAGTATAATATATAATCTTATACTGGGAATTCTTTTGCAATATAGTTTTATTTGAAAAGTCTAATTACGCGGCTAATCCTACGCATTAAATTATATTAATTACTATCTTTTTCTCTTCAGACAATGTTGTCCTCTAATTCACAAAGTCGTCCATTTATTATCTAATCTGTAATCAGTTGATGTTTCTAACAAAAATACAACAAGCTTCTAAATTGCTATTATTAAATAAACAAGATGGCCAAGTCATATTTTACTTTCAGATTCAAAAATTGGAGCAGACTGCGCTAAATATATTTCAAGAAAATGGGTTTTAGAGTTCTTTAAAAATAGTATTAGTAACAGAAATATTTACTTTTTAGACGAAATACGGAAAAATTTAAGCTTCTCAATCATAATAATATCGTTGTTTGGGGTTAGTTTTTGGTGGACCATATCTCTGAAAGCACTATTGCTTAGACAATTTTTACTCAAAGAAAACGCTCCTGAATTTTAGCGAAACGTTTCCAGGGCTGGAGTGACCCATAGGGAGAAAGGTGATTGTTCCCTGTGCCATTATTTGGATCAAAGGGCATCTGTTTACCTCAGTTTTAGATAAAAGCACCACTAAGCTACACCACTTAGCTTTTAGGTTTCCAGTAGTGCCCTCACCTAACAGACAAAAACTGTTATAATTATTCGTATTGGGACTAGTAATCAGTGGCAGATAAACTACCACCCGGTCTCCTAGGCGTGTACTTTAATAGGGCCCCTCTAAGCTTCGTTTAGCCTCGTCAAATGCTCCCCGGGCCCCTAGGCTTCAGCCACTGGTTATACACATATTACGCCCTTTATGAAATAATTCATTACTATTCTTGACTTTTGCTTGTTAGGTGCGGTAGCTTAAAAGGTCGGCATTTCCTATATTAAAATTGAGCGTGTCATTTACTCTCGGCTAATGCATCATTTAATTCTTTTAAAGCTGTAGATTTTGAGTTATCTTAAGTACAGAGATGACGGCTACATATATGATTTTAATTCATACAATTGTCTCGTGATTGGGCTTCGAAAAGTGCATATGTAATGTTCCTATGCTGACCGGTCCGACAATTACGTTATTGTTTCTATGAAATGAAATGGCCCATATAATCAAAGAAAGTGATATAGAAAGCACAGAATACCGCGGAAACAGCTTCACAGTAAAAATATTTTAGTGATATATAATGTTAATGCAATAAATAATATAACGTGATTGGATCGGTTGATTTGTTGGAAGTGTATTAATCCGCTTTACTTCCGCTAATTTAAATCGAAGCGGATAGTTCTATAACAAACCTGCTGGTACGTAGCAAAAGAGGATTAAGTGATGGAGAATATACGATTTAGAACAATGGCTTGGTATTTAATGAAAAAGGTAAATATTTTTTAATTAAAAATTTGAAAAATAAACGAACGCCCTTCCTGCCGAACAGTTTCAGATTATTACTTTAAATATCCACGACTTCATTTCAAAGCAAAGATAGGAAGTACAATTTTATCTGGCCCGCACAGCCTGAGACTCGGGGTTTCGACCCTCCCTCATGTTTCTTCCCAATAACGTAGTAGTTATTTTTAGTAATAACGTCTCTTTTGTGTCCCGGATTTATTGTTTCACCGGGGTTCGGGTTCGCTCTCTACAGCCCTGGGAAGGAGTTCGTGTCATACACTTCATTTCTAAAGGCTTCAGCTCTAATAGTTCGACACCTTGTTTATAAGAGATATCATGTGGCTTCATTGCCTTCAATTCCAATTCTGAGAATTTAAGCACAAAACGCATGAAAAAATTTACATAAGTGAAAAATATAATTAAATCAATGACTTTTCAAACGGTACAGCTTGTTTTGTTCAATTATTAATACTATATTTCCGGTATAACATTCTCATGGTGAAGGACGAACGAATTTCGTAATCAACGGCAGGTACGGGTTCGGTGATTTCTCCCGCCCCTAATGGTCCATTTCTTGGCCATACGGGGTTTGATAAGACTATTTAATGAAATTGGTTTAAAAATAATTTATCATGCACAGAATAGCAATGTCGCTCTCCAAAGTGGTCCACGAAGAATATAGCTTCAGTTAATATTTTTTCATTATAAATAACCTAAATTCCGAGTGTTCAATTTTCACGTTGCCAACTAGACCTGGAATTGCCATTTGACCAACCGTAGTTTTGCATAGTTCATTAACAAGTTTAAAAAAATCCCCTCGCAGATCATTAAATAAAATTTTCTAAATATCTCAAGGACGATATAGTTACGCCATTGACCTTAACCATACACTAGCTAGGTTCTGGACGGACACCAGAAGCTTTTATTATCTGGATGAAATAATTAAAAAACAATCGACTTACCACCACCATTTTTGAAGCAAAGGTAAGGAAACCTCCAGACATTGGCCAAATCGACGGCGAACCCGATGACGGACAGCAAGAAGTCAACTTTCTTATTCCAAGTTTCTCGCTCGCCTTCGGTTACGGCAACTCGTTGTTCGGCATTGACAATCGTCGGGGGTCCTTCCGTGTTGTAGACATTCCTTTTCAGCGTCCCGGTCTCATCTTCTTCGTCCCCGCCTTCCGCGTCACATTCGAATTCTGTATTGTTTTCGCAATTGTTTAACGGCTTCGTCTCTTCCAGCTCGTTCGAGTCGCGCGCCTCATTTGCCGCGAACGCCGACTCTTTATCCCCATTCATCACTTGACAAAATTTCTACGCTATAGAAGGGCGTAAATGACAATCTCGACAGGGTATTGCCAACGCGACCGTAACTCGAGAGGCACCCGATAGTTAAAAAGCGATAAAAATATTATTGAACGACGTCGATCAGCAACGGTGTACACGAAATGGAATCTACTTCTACAATAATATTTCTCATCGAACTAGCTGGCTATTCTATAACGAAATCGAGTGAATAACCACATCAAACGGAGTGTAGATTAAAACCGGTTCTCCACTTTTTTGCGTCCTACATACAGGCCTACGTGGACGTGCTTTTCGATGCTGTCTCTCTCTCTTTCCTATATTTCGGTGGCGTTCACTTTTCACCGCTGCCCGCTCGAGCAGCGCCCCGGACTGTTGCCCCGCTAGAACGTCTCTCGCTAGTTGCGAAGAACATTTTCTCGCGCGCCTCGCTTCTACGACCTCATTCGACAAGTGCCGAAACTTTTTGGGAGTTGAACGCGCCGATGTCATGACTTTGGCCTCACTAGCCCGCTGCCTGCGCTCTACCGCTTTCTGTCGTAACCGTCTTCGCTTCTGTCTTTACTTGAAGTAAACTTCTGATCAGACTATTTGAAAGGTGTAACAACATAAGTGTCTTAATTAATCTTGTCCGCCATTTTATTTAAAAAAAATTCGAGTGAACGAAGATTTCTATTAGATTCGAAATCTATTTGCGTGTTTGTCTGATTGGTTCTGACCCGATAATTGACGCTAGATTTATCCTAAAAGTTTTTTTGGAATACATCATTTGAATGATTTGATATACCTGGATAGACTTGTTGTGGTTCTATAACATAAAATTGAAAACATTTACGAATTGATAGGCACTTCTAAACTATTTTGTTCTGAATAAAACAGTTTTTGTGAAATTTAAAAATAATCTTCTTCGTCGCCTGGCTAAGATGTAAGTGTAATATATTTTGACATCAACAAAATAGAATACATCGATTTTCTTTTACTTAATCTTTGTTGTCGTTAGGCTACGATCAACGACATTTCGAATAAGCAAAAAAGATTACTTGGTAAAAATATTATTTCACATTGAGTAAAAAGCTTATATATCGTTTGACAAAGATCAAAGTGTAAATTTTTTTCGAGTGTTAAACAAATCTCGGCACATCCACAATTAGAATTACACAGATCTAAACGATCCATATGCGCTTGACAGATTAACCTAAGCCTAGCACGACCTATTTTCAACACTGAAAAAGTATTCTATTCCACAATTCTAAAGTATCAACGTCTATTGTAAGTGTGGGTAAAGGACTTTTTGAGAAGGTAGGCAGTTTTTTTTAGCCACTTAAAAGGATTTTGAGGGCGAGGGAGTCTAACGTTATGAAGTCAAATTTGTTTTCATTTCCCAAAATCTGTCGATTATTCCGTTCTTAGTTTCTTATCCAAAAATAGCCACCATATTTCAAGAAGAGTTTCCACCAGAACAATTGTTTCACCACTACGCTATCAGTAACATCGAAAATAGCTATGCAACGGCGTTTTATTTCGCCAGGAATACCAAATTTATCATTTATATCTCATAGCATAGCGTTGACATTCACATATGTAAGTACACAGAAGTATATATTTGCTATGATGTTTCTCACAGAAGGGACCGTGCTAGGAAGTTTCGCCGGCTCTGCATCTAGTGACGCTAGTCATTTTGGGTTATAAATTTACTTGCCCTAGATGTCAATCGGCGTACGAACATTTTGAGTAGTTCTGAAAATGTCTTTAAAAATGCTCTGGCTTCGTATTTGTTTGGAGTTACGTACGGGAAAAAGTAACGCAGTATCATTCTGAAGCAAGCTGCTGATAAATTTTCATAACTTCTCGAAGGTCTGAGCCTTCTCGTTATAAATAACTTTTCTAAATTGATCATTTGGGTTTTCGAACGACGCCACAACGTAAGTTTATGGTCCGCCACAATTCATAAATCTCTCGCAGCGAGCGTAGAAAGTCTATATATCTTTAAAAACTCCACCTATAAGTTTGGAAAGTCGTCTTTTCGTGAAAAGTTTCCCTTACGCGCAACAATTGATGGGCTTTCTTGTCGATCTAAGTAATGTTACATTAAAAAAATTTAATTTTGATTATATGAGAACCCTTATTATTAAGATCATGTTAACCACCCTGTAAAGGCTTAGCCTCCTTGATTGCCTGCAATGTATATTTACAGCATCCGATTGGTTCTTTATAGTTTCAATCTTGGTGACGCGTATCGTGATATGCTCGAGACCTCCTCCAGCTTAAAGGGCAACGCAAGTGGCCATGCCAGGGAGTAAATTAACTTCTAGATAAAAAGATCGACTGCGCATGCGCTATCTGCTATCCCTCTGTCAAAAAACCAGAACCATATATTTGCCGAATTTATTTGGTATAAATGCGTCTCTCGCGGTTTTTATGCAAAATCCATGCATTCTTTAGTCGCGAAAATGGCCGAGGAAAGTGAACTTTCCGAGCTTACCGACAAATCGGATCCTTTATATAAAATAAATGTAATAAAACAAAGATAAATATTCTGTTGGGGTATAATGATTGGGAAATTGTTAAGGGAGGCGGGATATAGGACCAAGTGTGTGAGGCTAGCGTCAGAGATTTACCGCATCCAATGCCTAATGTTTCAACCTCCATAAAAACCACTTCGTCGTCCTCGTCGTCGTCGTCGTCGTTCGAGCTTTTCGTTAGTCAGTAAGGAAGGCGAAGGCGGGGCGGCGAAGAGAAAGTGACCCGCGGAACAGAGGGAATTAACCGAGACTGCCTTTCGCTTCGTTACTGAGGTGGTTCGACTATAGACAGAGCGGCCCGCGGGACAGAGGTAAGTCAGGGCTCAAGGACGAGCGTAGTTTTCTGTTCGTCATGAGGGGGGAGCAAATCGGCCATTGGATAGAGGTGGTTCACAGAAGTACAGGGGTATTTGGGACGAGAGAGAAAGACGAGTTTTTACGTTATTTTTGAGGGGGGAAAGGGTACCCCGGTAATTCTGGCATTCGGAAAAGGGGCAAGGGGGCCTTACTGGGGTGGAGTGCCTCGAAACACACAACAAGCTGAGGGCCCGCCCGTAGTGTGGGCTTCTCGGCTAGTTGATTATATTAAACTGTCAAATAATTTTATTCCAAAACATTTTTAAATCGAAAATATCAACGTCAAACTTTCGGAAACTAACTCAGTTCTTTTCTCCTTAATAAATAAATTAAGCTAAACCTAAAATCCTGGGTTCGTTGGTGGTGAACTAAGAAAATCTAAAAATTCGCGAATGAGAACGAAATTGCACTACATGGCTACACGGTTTACACCAAGGAGAATAAGTTTTCGCACTGTATAAAATCCTCCTTGGAAAACCAACTTACTTCTGGTAGGAGAAAATCAAGCACCCCTCTACATGTCAAGGGAAGTGTTAAAGCTGGTTTTCACTAGCCACTACGTCGTCAACGTAAAATGACCGCGTTAGCCTTGGTTTCCACAAGCGCGAGTAACGGCGCGTCACTCAACATTGGGACGCTCAAACGTTTTTGCCGTGTGGGCTGTGGACGCTTGCGCAGGGCATTTTGATGGCACTACTGGTGATATAGGATGAATTGCAATCACAGGTTATATAAAATACTGATTCAATGACGTGCTCAAAGAAAAATGCATGACGACGCACGCTAGAGGAAACCAACCATTAAACCTAATAAAATTGTTTTTGTGTCGATGCTCACTGTCTCGGCATCTTTGCTTAAATTAAAACCAGCCTTAAATGTTGGTTTTCAAGCGCCTAAAAAACCTACTTACCCGCGCTAAGCCTAACGGGCATTTTTGCGTCTACCCTTTTGCCCTATCGGAAACCAGCCTTTAAGAATGAGAAAGCTCGAAATTATAAAAGATTCTAAGATTCTTAGATTGTATTTTAATGCAAGTAAAAATGTGACGCGGCAACTGAGTCATACAGGTGGTTTAAACTAGGGTATTGAAGGGAAGCTTACACCGTTCAATTTAATATCATTATTTTAATAGAGAAGTTTTATCTTGACAAAGATTTATAATGTTATTGATATAAGCTTATTAAAAATTAAATATTTTTTGTTGGAATTTTCCATTAAATTGCAAATTACTATTTATATTCCATTGATTCATCCGAGTTGAACATTCACTAAAATAAACGAAATAATTTGTGATTTAAATGATCACGTATTAATTTATGAAGTTATTTAGATTACAGTTTCTCCAAAATCTTTTAATTATTTCATTTTAGAAACTTAATTGGTTAGCCCCTTTCGTTTTATTTTACTCCAATATTCCTAATTGTAGCTCTAATAGTTTGTGGGTCAAATGCAATTATCGGGAAAATTGCATCACCCAATATATCAGAAGATATTATTTATAAATGGATCGACTATAAAGAAAACTTTATACAGAGAAAATGGATTTTCTGAGATGTGTGGTTTTAACGTCATGTCAAGATTGATCGCCTGCCAAATCGAAGAGTTTTAAATTTAATTTATTCTATAGTCTGTCAACTTCCGGAAATATAGTGATACATTTACAATACAAAAAGTTAAAAATTTCGAATACGAAATTAATTTGTACATTTTAGCGTATTAAACTCCCTTAATAACTAGCAAAAAGTTAAATTTAATCACAATTTGGGTATTTTCGTGTATTACGGAGCTTATTAAAAATTAGGATTTGTGATAATCTTTCAGATATTCAGACTCTTTTTAATTTATTTCTGTTTCACGGAAAAAGTGGACGTCCCTTTGTTCTAAAAACCTCTTTAATGGGTGTTTTCATAAAATCCCCATCAAAGAACAGCCTAGGAGGTGGTTTACTCTAGGAAGGGATAACTGTCTGTAGCTTTTTTTTTATTGATTTTTCGGGAAACATGTTTGAAGGAGGTATTTAATAACAACGACGGTATCAAATGTAAAGTTGATCATAATTTATTTATAAAGGATTAAAACATTAGAGAGAAAACAACATAGCCAGATTTTATGAAAACACCTATTATAGACTATTTGTTTCGCCCTAAAACTTGGAAGCCAGCATTGTGTCATTTTCCCTCACCGAGCAGTGATAACAATAGTAATTTTCTTGTTGTAAATAGTTGCATGATTAGAAAACAAGTTGGCCCAGCCCGTAATATTACCTCTCCTCGGAGGGGTTTTAGTTCATTCCCCACGCGTCGTCTCACAACACTATATAACTACGCTTATTCAAAACTGTTATAAGGGCAATTCATTTTTTTGATAAAAAAAATAAAGAAAACGGGCCGAAAGTTTAAAAATTCAATTTAAAGTTTATATATTTCACCAAGACCCCCACGATAAATTTACGATACTTTATTCCCGTTGCCGCTACATCAAAAATTTATTTGGTTCGAGATTGCCAAACTGTTTGTAAGGGTGGAAATATAGAAAACACAAAAGAAAATAGTTTATTCTTCTTTAGACCAGGTTTTCATATTGACTTAAATTCTATCCAAATACTTATTTAAACAATTATTAATTATCACAGTGTTAATGTAAAGATTAATTAGATATTAAACAATTCTAAATTTATTAACAATTAAGTAATTAAGGTAAATAAAAATAATTAATTCTAACAATCTAATAGTTAAACTATATTAATTATATCTCAGCGATGTTCCTTACAAACCCAATTTAGTCTCACAGATTAAGTTAGAAATCTCAACCGGTGAAAAAATATTTTAACGAATAGACTAATATATAAAAATAATCCAATCGAGACTAAGGTGTGTCATATAGCTTCTGCACTTCTTGCAGTAATGTCACTGCAGTACTAATCTAGTTATGTTCGTTAATTGAATATAATTTGTAAATATTCTTTTAATGCCTTCATTAATAAATTACTAGTTCGTTATTTATAACGTCGTTCAGTTTGTTCATTTCTAAACCCTCAAGCGGCTATGCCCTGCGTGCATGTTGTAAACTTCAACACGTTATGGGCCCAGCACGCTCCCACTGCGTCACTCTGCTTAGAAGCCTATGAACAGCTGAGTCCTGGTTCCAGTATTCTAGTTCCTGATATCCTCAACAAACTGATCCTGACCCACTGTTTCCTGAAGAATGGATGGACTGCTTCGCCATGAGATAGACAAACTGTCTGGTCCCGAGAATTGGCGGAGCTGGAAGAGACAGATCAACGATGTCCTGATCATTCGGGACATTCATGAGATTATCCAGGGAGACTGGACAGAACCGATTAGAACCACGACGTCAGAAGCGACATTTCCGGCTGCTTTCAAGAAGTATCAAGTAGCGTTCAGTACTTTCCGTCAAGGTCCAGAACATGATTGCAGACTGTGAGACGCCCAAAGAGATGTGAGATAAGCTCCTCGAGATTTTCGAACAGAAGTCGTCAAATCGGTTGCGAAAGCTCCTTGCACAGTTAATGTGAGCTACAAAATCGCCAGATGTCGACATGGCAACCGATCTCGCCCAATTACGTTCCTTATGGGCTGACAGTACTGACTGCCGCTAAAAGAGAAAAAGATATCTCTTTTGATGACTGCATCCTGGCTGCTTGCATCTTCGAATCCTTGCCGAATAATGGATATCGATAATTCAGTATGCTTTGGGACACTCTTCCCAAAGAAAAGCAAACTGTCGATGAACTGCAACGACTACTGATCGGCCGTGCGACCCGAGACGGAGATGCTTTCACGGAATCAACCGGGCTGGTAGCTAGACGAGAAGGCAACCGTAGCATTCAATCCTCGTCAAGGCAGAGTTCCCGAAAGCAACGCCCTAGGTGTTCCTACTACAAACGATATGGGCATCTGACCCAAGACTGCAGAAACGCTAAAAGAACGTCTAGAAGCAGAGGCACCGACGATGAAATCCCGACAGATCTCCAAGAAAAGTCGAGTCTCTATACCGTGTGGATATTCAGGTGGTCGAACCTTCAAACCCTGTCCATCTTGCCGCCGTTTCAAAGAACAAGCGAGACAAAATTCTTCGGTCCCGAGATGTAAAATCCGATCCCGAGCGATGTTCCTTTGAAACTAATATTCCTGCTCATGATGATGTCACCAGACAGGGCGAGCAGATGTCAGAGTCCAGCAGCCGAGATGGGATAGTCAGATAGAACGACGATGACCCGATACTACAACACCGCCAGAACCTGAGTCTTCATCACTCCAGCGATACCTTAATTGAGGGCGAGTGTTGATGAAAAAGAGCAATGAAGATATTTTTTATCAACGAAATCTTATCTTTCCGTTCTCTCCTTTAGAGATATGATTTCGATCGTTTGACTAAGGTGTATCTTATAGCTTCTGCAGTTCTTGCAGTAATGTCGCTACAGTACTAATCTAGTAATATTCGTTAATTGTATTTAAATTGTAAATATTCTTTTAATGAATTCATTAATAAATTACTAGCTCGTTATTAATAACGTCGTTCAGTTTGTTCATTTCTAAACCCTCAATCGGCTATGCCCTGCGTGCACCTTGTAAACTTCAACAAAATGTGACGTGAGACGTTTACAACGAATTGAATGAACTAGACATTTATTTAAAAAAAAAATTGAAATTTCAACAACTGACTAGGCTAATACGCAATGCACTACCAGAGGCCCGAATCAACTAGCGACTTGAAAATCAAGTTTCGGAGTTACAAATGATGTTTCTGAGCTCGAGTGAAACCTCAAAGCGATTGGCCTATGAGCTGTCGGCTGTTTGGAGCTATTAAAATTATTTGAAATTAATACTAAAACATTCATTTCAAATATTTAAAAAAAGCAATACCAACGGATACAGTCAATTATTTACAGAATTTTAATAACATTTTCAGAAATTTGAAGTATTATTCAGGGTCACCACAGTTCCTATATTTCCTATTTTTTCCTATAATTTAACGTCCTTCCTTTTTTCTCCTATAATTTCATTAAATTTCCTATAATACCCTATATTTTAACTCAAAAGTCTGAAGAAATTAAAATAGTTGCTATTTTACCATTAGAAGTCTTTAAAACGTCCTAGTTTTTAAAGATGCTTATTTCCAACACTGATCACCGATGGTTTTCGATTATTTCTATCGGTTATCAACTTTATACCAACGGTTTTCTCTGACTGTTTAATGAATTTTATCCTATTTTTTCCCCTATATCTTCCTATATTTCACTGATAAATTTCCTATAATTCCTTTAAAGGATTTTAAAATATTCTGTGGTCATCCTGATTATTGTTTTTTTGCAGCTGACACTTCCGACGTATTTTGTTTAATCGAAAAAGCTGCTTGTTGGACTCTTTTGAATATGCATTTTTATTTTAATATTAAATTATCGAGACACGTCTAGAGTTCTTAAATTACCGTAATTTAGAAAATCAGTAAATTAGATATTATGGAGAAAGTACCACATCAGCAAAAGAGGGCATAGGAGATACACTAGCGACGCATTTACTTTGTTTTGTTTTCCATGGGTTATCTACAAACTTTCGGCTTCCTGTTGCCTTTTTTACGAGTAAATTAACAGCGGATGAGCTGCATAAAATTACATTAGATGTAATTAAAGCAGTAGAAGAATGTGGATTTGTGACTGTTAGGCTTGTTGCGGATAATGCCAAAACTAATACTGCAGCTTTTAAGAAGATGTCCAGTGAGGCCGAACTACAACATGAAGTCATTCACCCTCACGATAAAAATCGTAATTTGTTCATAGCGTTTGACCAGAGTCATATTATAAATAAATATACGTAGCCAATTTCTTGACCGTATTATGGTTTATATTGAATGTTTAATCAATCCAATTTTTGTCACAAACCTGTACCATTCTCAATCAAAAGCGTTGATGAAACCAGTGAGATTTTTGACTAGGAAAATGGTGTACCCGACTAGTTTAAAAAAAATGAATGTGAAAAGAGCGGTGCTTTTATTTTCCGAGCCAATGGCTGCAGCACTTAAAACCACATTAAAGCTTCACATGTGTAAACCAGAAGAGAAAGAAGATTTATTAGTCACCATTTATTTTATGGAAATGGTTCGGAAATGGTTTGAGCTCCACGATGTTCATAATAAAACTTATGCAATTCATATGAGAAACCCAAATAAATCTCCTTTTGAATCAATCAATGACGAAAGACTTGATTGGCTCACAGATGAATTTTTACCATTCATTGAAGCAATACAAACTAATGCCCAGGCATATGATAAATCTGACCGGTTCACTGATGAGACATATGAAGCTATGGTGGTGACCACAAAGTCCACTGTATCTTTGGTCAAATATTTATTAGCAAATGGGTTTCATTATGTTTTTACTCGGAAACTTTCAAGTGATCCCATTGAAGAAATGTTTAGCCATATAAGAACTAGTGGAGGATATAATGATCAAATGAATGCTCGTTCGTGTACTTTGAGTATAGAAAAACATTTGAAAATTGGTATTTTAAAAGCATCCAGTTCATCCAATTGTGGAAATGGTTTAAAATCTATACCCCATGGTAAAGATATAATTTGGTTTTAAGGCAAATATTAATGACTAACGATAATTAAATGAATCTTTTACAGTTGCAACTGATCATGAAATGGTTCAATGGAAAACTATAAATCCTGCAGCACCGATAGCGCCAATAAAATTACCAATTCACTTGAAAAATATATTACAAGATATTGAACAAACAAGTCCCAATGGTACTAATTTGCCTCTAAACTAAGCAAAGCTGTAACAGTCAGGGAAAACCATAATTATTTCTGTTTTCAGATAACACCGTTGTTTCAATAAAAAATTGCCGTGTTGCTATGGTTGCTGGGTTCATAGTAAGATGTGCGGGTGAAAGATCTGATTGCTTGTATTGCTTGGAGAAAATAATGCAACCTCACACTCAGTCCCCTTTATTAACTTTAATTCATAGCCAAGATAGAGGAGGGTTAAAATATCCATCTCGGATGTTAATTAAGTTATTGTCTCTAGTGACTGATTTTGTCCAATCCACCCTCCATTTATTTCCTCGAGTACGAGTTCTTGAAACTTATGTAAATGAGTTACTACCTTTCTTTCAAAAACCATTATCGTGTGATTATTGCAAAAATGTATCATTACGTGAGAATCAGGATTTAAGGAAAACCCTGCTGGAGAAGTTTTTGAAAGCGGCTTTAGACAATCATGCCAAAGATGCCTCTGACCGAAAAGAAAGGAGA
The DNA here is from genome assembly GCF_980474605.1 of Leiobunum rupestre. NCBI lineage: Eukaryota > Metazoa > Arthropoda > Arachnida > Opiliones > Sclerosomatidae > Leiobunum > Leiobunum rupestre. The sequence continues at coordinate 23,303,569 of NC_143394.1, read as the reverse complement.
AAAAAATTGAATACTAAGCCATTGTCAAGGAAAATTCTTAAAGTTTTAAAGTTTAAAAACTGTGATAAGGCTAAATGTTCCTGTTTTTGGAGAAAAAAAATCAATTTTAATTATTGATATATTTTATCAAACCTTTTTAAATTGAATAAATTGTTTTACCTCATTGATTTATATTTCTGATTTATTAATGAATTTCCTTAACATTTACTATGTACATAATTTTACCCATTTTTCAGTGTTTACTAAAATTGTAGTATGGCTAATATTGTATGCGAACAAAACCTCAAATTTGAAAAGTACGATTAAGAGCGCCATCTATTGGGAGAAACTGGAAACTCCAACGGGGGGGGGGGGGAAGAAACTCGTAGTCCGGTAGAGCGAACACGGGCCTTGATTAATAACGGAGGCTACGTTTTGAGATGCATTATCAGTATCATCATATTCCTCCTGGTACTCACTATCATTTTCATCCTCGTCAGATTCATCGATAGTTAATTGAACCGGTATAAACAGGGTTAGACATAAGTATTCTTCCTATTAACCTTATCAAACTATTCTAACACGGCCTTCGACTCCATGGAAATTCGCAATTAAAACGAATCTAGGTGGCGCAGCGGTGCCTAGCTCTTCGAGTTAGTGCGTTACGCGGTTTACGCCTATGATCTAGTGTTTGCTGTATTGAAATTACATTATTAAACGATACACAGGGCCGTGCAGAGGGGGGCAGGGGGGGCAAAATCCCCAGGGCCCGGGCGAAAAGGGCCCACGAGGAGGGCCCGTAGCTGTAGGGCCCATCGAAGAAGCTCAAGGGGGGGGGGGCAAATCGAAGGGGCCCGCGAGTAAGTTTGCCCCGGGCCCCAGGATACCTCTGCACGGCCCTGACGATACAAAAATACACTAAAACGCGAATAACGCTAGGTTTTGAGTTTTGAAGTCTTGTGCGACGTATTTTAAATACATTTTAGCCCGAAAGATCAAAGAAAATTGAGAAACAGTGAAACACGAATACGATGATAAATTACCATTTTCGTAATTTACCTGAGAAAATTGTAAATTACTGTTACCAGGGTAAATTACCGATTCGGATCTCTAGACACGTCAGACTACTCTATGTAAAAGAAGTATCCTAAATAGTAACCTCCGTAAATTGCCAGATACTTTTTCAACTATTTCCTATTTTAGAGTTAACAAGCGCTCCAGTTTTTGAAAAATTACTTTGCATAAAACGCGAGCTGTCTAATGTCTTTGGCTTTGAATTTTCCATCGAATACAGTCACCGTTAAGCCGAATAAGCGGCAGTAGCTTCTCTGATCAGCCATAAAAAGGGAGAGCCATCCTAGTTAACTTCATCCATGGCGTAAAAGGATTTAGAAAATGAACAATAAAGGTGGAAATAACATGCTTCGATGCCCTCTTATGGAAAAGCTCTGGAGCGACGCGGCTTCACTACGAAGGGACGCAACCAGGTATCGTCACAAAGTAATACAACCACCGCCGGGTGCCACTATCAGTTGTCATTTGCCTTTCAATGCGCCCCGCCACTTTTCAGTGGAGCACCAGGTCATTGTACTTCCTACCATATATATATAGCGTTTAAGCTTGTAGAATGGATCCGGAGGATTATGCGCCTTTTTGTCTTAGACTTAGTCGCGGAGATTGCCAATGTTATTACGTAATTTCCCAAGGCCCTTCCGACTAGGGAGATAAACCATTTTAATACTTTTTTTCCAACTAGGAGATTGCATAGATTTTTTGTAGAGAAAATGTATATACGCACTCTCATACTGTACAGGAATAAGATATAGATTCTGCAATTTGCGAGTAGCATACATAAACTACGAGGTAATTTGCTCCACAGTACTGTGGGTTGATGATAATTCTTCCAAGAATAAATCTTTGATAACAAAGAGGTCGCAACATTCCTGGCCACCATTTTAAATTTCACCAGTACCTTTCAGCTACCCTTTAAGGCACCATTATATAGTTGCGTTTTACACGACTATACCCTAACCTACACAGAACACCTAAACATTGGCGTCGTCAAGGAGGGGCTAGGCTGCTGTATACTTCAGTTACAGAAGGGGGCCCTCAAGAGTTCCAATAAGAGCCCTCCAAATTCCAAATTAAAAACCTATGAGCCAACCAAAGTAAATAATATTTAGATTTTTAACAGATTGTTCAGATTGAATATAGCTTATAGCAGATCTTATTTCATTTATGTATCAAGCAGGGTACACGGCGAAGCATTACTCTGTTTGGACAATAGTGCAAATAGACCAGTTTGAGGTTCACTATTTGGTCTTTGGAATTGTAACGATAATACAATAAAACAGACAAGCTATACTAAACTATTGTCCATATCTTGTAAATAGAGACCTCCTGTGCCGCCAATGCACTTGTAATTAGGCATATCCTCTAAAGGGAGCTTGTTATAAACATCTAAATTGAACAATGTTAAAAAAAACCTGAAATATTAATAAAAAATAATTGAATTCAAAAACAAATGCTTTTCAAATTATAATTTTCGATTGATTAGAGTTGCACGGCTTATTGTAACGACTTTATCATTACATAATATAAGCGATAGTTAATTGAACATATGGCTGGATTAGCACTCGAATGGTGAGTCTTCTCAGAAAGATGGATATTTTACCTCTAAAACCAATCGACCCGTTCCTCTATTTAAGTGGTCGTTTACTCGTAATAGTAAGAAAAAGTGACGTAAGAAAGGCCTATCAGCCAATATAAGTAGTCGAGAAACGTTTTCTCGAAGATAATGAATCGCTGTTTTAACATAGTACTTGGTATGCCCTAGGGTACTTAAGGGGCACCTCGTAGTTGGAATTCGACCTGATTCACGCGCTAGTTTCCAGAATAGGATTCGTCGTATTTGCTACCATGAGCCAAATTCGGGTCGAATTTTCCAAACGTTGGTGTGGGCCTTTAATATTGTATTATAGTTTAACCTTTTAAAATTTTCATTTGCTATAAGCGAAATCGGTGTCGCCGAAGATGCATGGGGCAAAGGGCTCTTAGTGGAAAGTCGTGTCGGAGTAAGTCTACTTATTCCGGGGCCTTGGAAAGATTATTTTTCATTGGAGGACTGCTATAAGCCAAAAAGTCAGGGCACTTTCGAGAAAGGTGAAGTAAATGGGAAAATTGGGATTCAGCGCTTCCGGTTCTGCAGAGCCGCCTTTCTTCCGGAACATGTCAGAGATGGATACGACGGCCTAAAGCCACCCGCCAACGAAAGTTCGTCGTCGCCTTTAGGATCTGTCTGCGGTCGACGCATCCATATCTCCGAAGGGCCAGCGCCTTCAAAGACGCTACGCTTTACTCTCTACTATCAGATCAGCTGCACGCCGATTCCTGAAAGCGATAACGCGTTATGTCTCATTTGCACCTTATTGAAAATTTCTACAATTACAACTAGTTTTCTTAGAAAACTAGTCTTAATTGTACTAAAATTTACCACACACATTTCAAATGATGTTAATAAAAGTTAAATAATAATATTCATTTCCGTTCAATCGAAATGAGAGTTGAAGGGCCAAAGAATCTTTTGAACAATTCGGGCTGAATTTAAAGTAGCACTTCCCTTTCTGTCACGTGACATCGGATATGCCTTCTCGTTTCCGAAAACACATCATTATTGAGCCCAACTATAAAAATTCAAACTATTCTGAGACCCTTTAAATATTTGGGAGTCCGAAAAAAAATTCCGTTTTTGAAAGTTGTCTAGCCCTCAAAATTCAATTTGCCAAATTCTTTCGAAAGTCCAAATTTCAGACAGATTCCTACAGTAAACCGGTTTCGCCCTTTTGGGGCTCATCACTACTGTGTAGAGCACCTGGGATGCATTAATTTCTTTAAATGGGCAAGCTCCTAGTGATTCGCAAATTGAAAAACATTAATAGCTTTGTTGTCAAATGACGAAGTGACCACTCGTACCTTTTTCCAATTCGATCTTGAAAACAAATATTTAAAATATTGTTCTGGTCGAAGTAATATTAAGCAATTTTTTTAGGTGGCTCTAACATTAAATTTTTATTTACTTTTACAACTGAAAAAGTTTCAAATAGACCCTATGCCTTGGGTAAGCCTGGGTGGCTATATAACTAGGCTTTGCTCATATTTTTTTCATAAAGCTCGTCACCTGGAACTGTCTGAGGAAGTCGCCTGCAGAGGGAGCTTCCTGAAAACATAGACAGAAATAGAGTATAGATTCCTAAAGATAATCATACAGCGTATCGGTCGTATCCTTCTTAAGCGAAGTTCCAGCCTGTTATTGGTGTTCTCTGGGCCGAGATAAATTTCTCCCTGACCCCTAAAATCTCTCTCTCCTACTAATGGTATTTTTTCCCTTTCCAGCCAGATCTTATTATGGAAATAACGAGAGGGAGGTTTTGTACGGAAACTTTAATGGGACTACTTCACACTTTTAACAGAAATAAGTTCCAATGAAAGATGAATAAGTAAAGAATAATTTACTTTCGATTTTGCACTTTTCGATAAAGTTTAATTGCACTCATCTACTTTATTAGGTAGTTTTTATAGAAATGTTTCGACACCATTTTCACTCTACCGATATCCGAACATTAAAACTGTTGACATAATCTAAAGTTCTTGGATAGCTACAGAAAATTAAAAAAATATTGAATAGAAAATTACCTTTGTACGAAATATCTCAGGTCATAGCCTGTAGGGTTCGGCAAAACGTTAAAATTAACGTAAAAATGAGCGGTTAACCACAAAAACAACAGTTAATTTTCTGAGAAAAGATAAGGTTTTGGATATTATTCTTTGAATTATAAATGGTACCGCGCAGATTTTTTTAACTTTATCAATAGGTGTTAGTAAGTTTACGTTTGTTAACAAGGAATTTACTTAACAATTTATAACAACACATTTCTTATCGATTTGTTTTTCAACATTGGTACCATTATTTTACACTGCCGTTAATAAATATTATGTTGTTTTTGTTAAATGAGTTTTTGATTAATTGTAAGAAATAGGCGATCGGTTAACGGTTAGATAAGAATCATTTGCTAAACGTGAACCGTTAACCGATAGAACGGTAATTAATATTTAGGTCGCCCCATAATAAATAATTTTAATTCAATTCAATTTTATTTTCGTTTTTAACATATTAAGCGTCAGGATTTACATCAATGCATCTTTCCACCAAAGTTTTAATGACATCATAGCCGAGATTGTTTCTGCATGCAGGTTTCCTCTGGTTGGTGTAATAGTTATTTTTATAAAATAACCTTGGCCATATTGTTGAAATGTTGCCTCCCCACTTCAGCTGTGGATCCGTATTCTCTCCCACTAAAGAGTTTATGAACTCATTCTTAGGCATTGGCTGAACATTCCAGGGCAACATTTCAACAAGTTGGGCAAGCGTAAAGACATTTTATAAAATCAACTATTAAAGGACATCGCACTTCTTCTATGGGATTTGGCTTTTGGCAGATTTTTCTGAAATTGAAACATGTTAAGCTTGATCAAAGGAGCAAAATTGTTCTTTGCCAGTTTTGCCTAGCTCCTATAGTTTGTCCAGTATCAGCGGTCAAAAGTGGACAAAATATAGTATAGTCTATTTGTTAAAAGAAGTCACGGCCGATCGGTTAGCGTTCTACCTTCGCTAGTCCGGGCTCACTATCAATAGAGTTTTCTTGCCAAGATTCGCCGTGCTTCCCAAAACAGAGCGTCGGATTTGGTTACTTTCTGATCGCACGATGAACGAACTCACAAGGAGACGACCCGAGGTGTTACACACAGATTTCGTTCAAACTCGGGGGATTGGTAGACCTTCATGTAACTTGAAAAATCCTAAAGGGAATTTATTCAATGGGCAACGGTTTTGCCATGGCAAAAAAAAATGTTTTTGACTACATGAAATGGAAATTTTCCAATTGAAAATAACATGGGATTTTGACCCGTTCCAAGGGCCCCCCCCCCCCCCTGTGAATAAATTTAAAAAATTGAAAAAAAATTCAAATACCAAAATTATAAACAATTTATGAAAATTGACGAAAAAATCAAAATTGATCACATTCTGATCAATTTGAACCAAATGGGTGAAAATAAACCGATATGGCTTAAATTGGAAAAAGTGTCAGAAGAAAAATAAAAAATACAAACATTGAAAAAAATAATTTCAAAATTGATTGAAATAATTTTTTTTTCAAAATTGAAAAAAAAAATAAAATTGACAAAATATTGATCAAAAACAGTAGTTTCGATCAAAATTCATAGGAATTGACGGAAATTTATAAGATGTGTAAAATTGGATTAATGTATTGATAAATTGCGATTTTTTGAAAAACAAAGTATTTATTTTGGTCAATTATGATCAAACTTGACCAAAATTGGAAAACAATAGAACTAAATTAGCCAAATTTTAAATTTTTGTAAAAATTATATAAAAATAAACTAAATTCGACCAACTATCTCAAAATTGTTTTAATTTTTTTTTCAAAATTGAAAAATGTTAATAACCCTGAAAAAAATTATCAAAATCAATTGTTTCGATCCAAAACGATCAAAATTGATAGGAATTGATGGAAATTTATTTATATAGATAAATGGCTTTTTAAATTATTTTCCTAATTTGGAAAATAATAGATCAAAATTAGCAAAATCTTTAAATTTTGTAAAAAAAAAATATACATTTTTTAAAAAAAATCAGTAGTTTCGATCAAAAACCGCGTTAATTTCCAATCTATATCCGTAGTAGTTTTGGTTCTAAAAGTTCTAAAATATTATTTACTTGATAAATAAAAAATAAAAAAATTAATGAAAATCATTAAAAATTATTTCTATCAAATAAAATTGGCTAAAAACTTTTTAAAAATTAAATATTTTGATTAAATTGGGTAAACCTTTGAAAATAAGTAATTTGTAATAATATTTGGTGAAATTCATTAACAATTATTTATATCAAATCGAATTGGGTTAAATTCATTAAATTGGGTGAAATAAAGAAATTACGCTAAAATTGACCCAAATTGGGAGAAAAAATTTAAAAAATATTAAAATTGGGTAAAATGAAGAGATTTCGCAAAAGGTTTCAAAAGTCGCTTGCTGACTTAGGCCTAAGGTGGTGCCTTGGGTATTAGCCTAGCTGATTATTTTTATTATTATTATAAATGACCCAAATTGGGTAAAATAAAGAATAGTCGCCAAATGACAGCGATTTTGACGATTTTGGGCTTTTATAGGTAATTTTGCATGACAACAATTAAATACGGATGAAAGCGAACAAATTTGGGTAAAACCAATAAATATTAGTTACTTCAAGTAAAATTGGGAAAAATTATTTATTATTTCAAATAAAATTGGGCCCGTAACCAAATATTGTAAATTTACTACGAATTAACAACAATAAACTTGAAACTTGAAACTTAAACTTGAAACTTGATATTTCAATTATACTTGAGTAAACCATCGAATAAGTTACTTTTAATGAAATTCACAATTGTTAGTAAAAATCATGTTGGAACGGAAATGACGAACTAATTTCTTTCCTATATAGTATTATAGTACTGTAAATAAATATGTTTGTGTAAATATAACGTACTTAAAAAGGTAAAATATGAGAAATAAATGATTAGAAAAACCGAGAAACGTTTAATAACAACGAATAAAACCATTTTTGTATTACACTGTTTCTTAAAATAATCAATAATAATAATAATTTAAAAAATTTGATAATTTTGATCTATTATTTTCCAAATTTGGAAAATAATTTAAAAAAGCCATTTATCTATATAAATAAATTTCCATCAATTCCTATCAATTTTGATCGTTTTGGATCGAAACTATTGATTTTGATAAGTTTTTCTCAGTGTTATTAACATTTTGAAAAAAAAAAATATTTGAAACAATTACGAGATAGTTGGTCGAATTTAGTTTATTTTTATATAATTTTTACAAAACTTTAAAATTGGGCTAATTTAGATCTATAATTTTCCAACTTTGGTCAAGTTTGATCAAATTGACCAAAATAAATAATTTGTTTTTCAAAAAATCGCAATTTATCTGTACATTAATCCAATTTTACACAACTTATAAATTTCCGTCAATTCCTATGAATTTTGGTCGAAACTACTGTTTTTGATCAATATTTTGTCAATTTTATATATTTTTTTCAATTTTGAAAAAAAAATTATTTCAATCAATATTGAAATATTTTTTTCAATGTTTACATTTTTTTTTTTCTCACATTTTTTCCAATTTAAGCTATATCGGTTCATTTTCACCCATTTGGTTCAAATTGATCAAAATGTGATAAATTTTGATTTTTTCGTCAATTTTCATCAATTATTTATAATTTTGGTATTTGAAATGTTTTTCAATTTTTTAAAATTCTTCACAGGAAATGTTATTTTCAATAGGAAAATTTCCATTTCATGTAGTCAAAAACATTTTTCGTTGCCCATTGAATAAATTCCCTCGGGTCGTCTCCTTGTCAGTAAATAAATAATTAAATATTGAGTTTTAAATGTCGTTTGACCGTGACTTTAGACGACTGCGTGACTAAAATCGATAAATAAGTGTTTGATATGTTGTGGTGTGACTGTTTCTTTGCTATCAGCGAGTGTAGAATGGGGGATTCAACGATACGGTTAATCATATATATTCTGATTTCTTAAGAATTTATTTTTGTTATGTTTTCTTTATTATTGCTCATAAAATATTGAACAATAAATTATTCCACGTACGAAAATTCATCGATTAATAATTTGCGAGAAATGAAATAATGAATAATGAAGTAGAGGTATAAAAATCTTGGCAAGAAAAATTTATTTATATTGAGCCCGGACTAGCGACGCGCGAACGTAGAACGCTAACCGATGGGCGCTGACTTCTTTTAACAAATAGACTATACTAAGTTTTGTCCACTCTTGACCACTGATACTGGACAAACTATAGGAGCTAGGGAAAATGGGCAATGGACAATTTTGCTCCTTTGATCAAGCTTAACAACATGTTTCAATTTGAAAAAAAATCTGTCGAAAGCCAAATCCCGTAGAAGAAGTGCGATGTCCTTTGTTCCCGCAGAAAACGCTCTTTCTGATGGAACCGATGTCGCGGGTATAGCGAGGTAATCTCGAGCCATTTTGGCAACTGAAATGTAACTCTTTTCATTTTCCTGTAATAAAGATTTCAATTATACAACGTAACATCGCTTGTTTGGAATTGGATACCATTAACTAATCTAAGGAAGTTAAGACACTAGGAAACTAATAAACTGAAAATCACCACCAATTTATCCCATTATTCGGAGGGGAAGGTATAAGACTATAGCGAGCCAGGAGTATGACGTGACCCGACGTCACCCATGCTTTTTCAGATATATAAAACATTTGCACCCAATATAGATTAGATTTTGTATTTAACTTTTTTACTGACCTTCCACCATTGTAGTACGTTAGTTTTGGGTGGTTGTAGGTCATCTTTTAAATATTTCAAAATCTCCGATCCACGGACTATCCGAGCCGGTCGCTTAGGGTAAAAGGCATATATTCCCTCAGTGTCGTGACTGTCGTCAACGACTAAAGGTTGGGCATTGGAAGTTTCAGAGGTCGAAGCTTGAGCGGTCAAAGCTTGATTGGACCTGCCTTCATAGAATGTATTGAACAGTTTTGTCGACACGTCAAATTCCTAAAAATTAAAATATTCAAGGCTCACGGTATTGACGTTTTCACATAATATGGGCTAAAATCACTTTAGAAACCTTTAAAAGATTTAATAGCCCACTCAACGTTTCCCATTCAACTTCAGTTAAAGCCAACTTCCTGAAGTCTTTTTCCGTCTCCTTCAATGATTCTAAAGACTGTAAGTACTTCAACTATTAGCAACACCATAAGTCTATAATATTCTTCAATAAGTTTGTCTCTTTGAGAAATAATTTAATGAGAGCTATTCACTGTGTGACGTCATCACTGTAAAAAACGCACCCTAGCGAGGCCATGTTAAAGGCTACGCGAGACACGAGAGCGAGCGGACGCTAAACGGCGCCGACTAGCTCTCGGGAAACGTTTTGCATGTGAAGAAAAAAAAGTGTCATACTTATGTAACATCATTATAAACTTATGCAAGACACTATGCGCCTCTGTTGGTTCGCAATTCGTTTCTCTAATATTGTATGTTTACAGGGGAGATGGGGAAGAGGTGTTCACTGAAATGTTATTTAACATACTTTTAAAAAAACGATCAAATACGTTCAATTATTTTAAGAAAATGATAGCTCAACCAAGAACGTGAAATATGACATACCATAAATAACATAATAAACATAAGTATGACACTATTCTTTCAACGAGAATCTTTTTTATGATAGTTTGTTTCACCAATGACAGCGTAAATCATACGCGTTTTCGCTGGTTTTGATAACCATTTGAAATTGGCAGCAATTTTGCCGACGGATATATTATTAAGAAAGGCAGTGTCGTAGAGCGGGCTCGTGAACGATAAAGGACCCTTTTGAAATGTATATCTAATAAGCCTAGATGCAAATTAAAGCACCGCTGAACCGGCTTCCTTTTCCCAGCGAAGGAAGGCCTGTATCGTGTATTTTATATAGCTCAGAAGTTGATAAATATTTTTACAATTTTAAATAACTCTTTAAGGACTTAATTCAATCCAACTGATCGTTGTCTATCAGTTAACAAAAATCTCCCTCACTCGAACAAAAATCGTCCCCATCCCAAAACAATTTAGGGGACCCATCGTCTACGGTCGCAGGTGGGTGCAAAATATGACGCTACGCCACTGAAAAAAGGCGGGTTTTTTGTTCGAAAACTTCCGATTAAGCAATCGCTCTACGACAGACTATTATTAACCGAAATCGTTTTATGTCATACTTATGACAATAAACATACGTTCATATGAAATTTTAAATATATTTACATTAAAAATTATAGGGGGTCATATTGTTTGTACGTAATTAAGGGGGAGGTGACTCCCCAATAGTTACTCATTGTTACGAAAGGAAGAGATTTGTCGAAAATAACGAGTATTTTTGTTCGATACATAAATTGTTAACGACCGCAAATTGACTAGCACCTTTTCCAAATATATAGCTTGGCTAAGCATGGCGTAAGTTGAATTCCACCGTGTTTCACGTCGATAATAAGTTAAAGGTCTGTCAGACCGAATGATATATTTAATTCGGAGAGTTGTTTTTCACGTTGAACGGATAATCGAATTTTCGTGACTACCTGTCTGATCTGAAATAACCAAAGTATTGTTTTTGTTAGTCATTGGATCTTAAATCTTGAGCTTTAGCTCTCGTTTAACTCGCAAGTATAGCTGTGTCGCATTAAATAAAGTTAAGCATATTCACTTCATTTTACTTACATTTGCAACTGTAACATTGCTATCCGTTTAATTAAAATTATCATAGTTCATTTCTAGGTATTCCTCTTCAGTTTCGTACTTTGGGCGTGACTTTAAGTGTGTGAGTAAATCTTGCACAGCCAAATTTAATACGTGGGCAAAACAACGGATGCGACTTTGCGAACTATAGCGAAAGCCTTTACCACCACTTCTCTTTTCGAGCTCTTGACTGAATGTGTCGTTATTCGACGTTTTATCCATTGTTATCGCGAGAACCTAAAAGTTACAGATATAACAATAGGAAATCTATTCTTATATTTCTAAAAATGGGATACAATAACTTTGCAATCAAACTTCTGAACGATTGAAGTAAATTAGTCGCAAATATTTTTTACGGTGTGCCGCACGGGAAAGTGTGTAAACCCTATTAATTTGTTTTGTAGATTCCAATTTTATCGATCGAGTGCCCAGTAACGGCCAAAAATGGAATCCGATTTGTGGATGTCCACCCGCCAATAGTGAAGGAAACTTCACCCTGAATAGACTTAAATATACATAATTTTTTAATTAACTAATAGGCAAGTATTACGCCAAAACTTAGCGAAACTACTGTATATCGTCTGTTAATGTAATTTATAATTAAAATTGAATAGGCTATTGGCTACGTATACACTTTTCAGAATTAGAACAGTTTATCCGCACAGAAGTTCGTGAAACTAAAAGCGTCTTTCCAATTTTTAAATACGATGTAACTATAATGTAATCAGACGTAAAGGAAGCCGTTTGGATTTTTTTTTAGGCCACTTGGCGGCTGAAACGTTGACTCGCTTAACGTCTTTACCAAAACGAATTTCACATTTTTATACATACCTTACATATGTCCAAAATCTGCGAGGTTTCATTTTCGTAACTATCCATAAGACTTGATTTTAAATTTTTGGCCGATTGCGGTAAACTTTCATCGATGGTCGTGTTAGTTGGATTGATAGATTTTATAAGCTCCTTAAACTTTGGGTGCTCGACAACTGTAAACGGTTGATCGGTTTCGGCGAGCCAGTGCTTAAGGCAGTTATTTGCGCGTTCTATATAGCAGATATTTTATTCTGTGTAAGGTAGAAAATACTTATTTATCCGCTTAGGTTATTAGATAATGTTTTGTTTTAAATTTACCTCCGAATTACCCAATTGGGTTAAAAGCTCTGGATGGTTTTTTTCGAGGTGGTACTTTAATTGAGTAGTTCACTGCTTTTTTTATTTTCATTCATCTTATATTTACACTCTTAGAAAAAACCGTTCAAAAGGTGTGCAAATTTGAACGCTCGCGTTCATTGTTGAACACAGCAATATATTTTAGCGTTCAGCCAGAGACAAGCGTTCAAACACATTGAAATAGAAAAAAGTGTGTAATCCTGAACAGAAAAAGTAGCAGCATTCTCTTTCTCCCTCCTCTCTTGGACTCATGACTAGACGATAGCCTGGCTGATCAAAAGGCCCCGCCACCGATAAATTAAATTTATATTTCGTCGCCGAATTCATTTTTGTTATTAAAGTATAATAATTGTGTTTTGAGCTTTAAATTCGAACTACATTGATTTCTATCAGTAGTGCTATGATTTCTAGGCTGTTGGGTGTACAGTGCTCACGGTTAAAATTGGAATAATTAATAATTTCCAAAAGGTCTGGCACTACCACTGTTACTGTGTCTAATATTGGGACAAATACATTGGACTAGTAAAAAATAAGAGCAAGGGGTCATTGGTACCAAGGACCACTTAAATAATTGTAAATGTAGGGTCCGAAGGTCACAAGGACTATTTAACAAAAATCTGGGCCGCGTTCAGTAACAGCAAACGATTGGATCGTTGACTGCGAATACACTTTTTCTACTTCCGGGAGTGACGTCACGTTTGCAAACGGAGAGTGAACGAAATAAGCGGCTGGAAGAGCCGGTTATTTTGTTGATGAACGCAATCGTGACGTCATAGCACGCGGGTAGGCGACACGGCAGACGATATTTTTTTAAATTTATAACAATCGTAAAAAAGCGTTCAGCAGATGTTGCGTCACGATTACAAACGGATATCAACGGTTAATAAACCCTTTCCCCTCCGTTGAGCGTCACCGAACGCAGCCTTATTTAAAGGCCTAGAGAGAAACGGAAACGGCTTTGAAAGTTTGGAGCAGCCGCGTCTCGTGAAAGAGTAGAGCTCGTATTTTGATTGGGAAATTTCAACCCCTCCGACGCATGTAGCATGTCAGGCCTAGGCTTAAATATTTTCAAAGCGAACCTAAACGAAATCTTATTTATCTTCCTCATAATGGCATTTAAATATTCCATATAATAAGTAAATATGAAAACAAAACTAAAAGTTCAAAAATCTTAACACTATTATTAAATAAAGATCCAAAAACGTTGAAGTGGTTCATGTGAAAAATTCCAGCAAAAACCTATGGGAATTTTACGAGCTTGGATCGGATGGATCCTGTAAGAATCGTCTGATCTTTTACTATTTTTAACCGCCATGCTATGGCGCTAGCGGCTTGCCGTAGTCAATGAATACCCACTGATTGGCTGAAGCCTAAGCAAAGACTATATAATCATTAGTCGTTGCTAAAAATGTCTTGGCGTCTGGTTCTCCCGCAGACGGGAGCATTCTAGGTAGTAGTATAAGATTTCTATGGGGAAAAACTGTTTTCGAAAACGGAAAAATTTATTTATCCGCTCCAAAAAAAGGGAAAAATAAAGTCGCCCTCCAAGGTGCGTTCGTACCATAGATATAAGAAATGTATATAAAGGTCTAGATAAATTTCGGGGCGTCTAAGCCTAACATAAAATACGGAATTGACACCTAGCACAGACTTGGGGCCAATGGCTCTTAATAAAAATCAGTGGGCTCTTAAAATAAATCATTCGAACGGGGGTTGCGAGCCACCAGGGCTCTCAATTTAATTAAAAAAAATTATTAAACATTCTACAGAAATTTCTGGAACATGATTTGTACGCCGTTTTTGAAACTCTGTTTTCCTACCCTATACGAGAGCGGGATCTAGCGTTACAAATGATTATGTGTGATATTATAATATACTTGCTTGTTTTAAAGTTAATAAATGTTATGTAAGTAACGTAATTATTTTTATTTTCCTATTTTCCCTACCTAATTTTAAATTTTTCCCCCTAATTTCACCTCCCCCGCTTGGGCCAGTGGCTCTCAATAAAAATAAACTTAAGGTTGGTCGGGAGCCCGCAGGGCCCCCGTAAAAAATATCACTATTTCCAAGTCTGACCTAGCAGACACCGAGGAAGGCACGTGACCAAGAGCGCGAGCTCTCTTAACATTTTAGTACTAAGTGCTTGACCTTTCCGCAGGCCGTAGTCTTTAGACACCATCTGTTGGTGACTTTTAGTATATTTTTAAGCAGGAGACAATGGCTCTCGCGACGATAGCACGAGCTTTCTTACCGATAGATAGCGCCTTATAAGGATAGCCTGCAGAAATTACGCGTTTCTGCTAGCTGTCACCTCCGTATTCACTCCATTTGAAATATTTTATCTAGATCTTTATATACGTTTCCTATATCTATGGTTCGTACCGTAAGTCGTGGTGAAACTGGTGATAATTGTGTTTTTAGGCCTTGTCATATAATTACAGGTAATGTATATAAAATTAATTTATTCAAAGATTGATATTACTAAATTATTAATTATTATTTTTAATACTGGTTCGTTGGGCACCCATCCCGAAATATTCTACGGGGTCTAAAGGTTTATTCAGAATGTTCGGAAAATTCCGCGAAGAGACGGTCAACGGCAATTTCGGCAAAGCCACGCAAGGGATTTAAAGAAAAATCTACGGTCCAAGAGACAACTCGATTTAACTTTAGGAGACCCAGTTAAAATCGAAGGTAATTTATTGGGAAATAGTTAACATCACAGTATTTTTACCAACCTTGGTTTACATCTGCCCCAATACTAGTTTTGGGTAACGTAGGGTACGCGACGATTGTATTAATAGTTGTAGATTAAATTAATGTTTGTTTCATTAGGCACGGCCAACTTTGATCACGCGCTGTTCGCGCTACTACGGCCAACACATTCGTCGAAATTCCGCGAGCAAGGATTTTCCCCCTATAAACTGTACTATAATGTGTAGGAGTTCAGCGCCACGCTCGGTGGTTATATTGTCCCCAATGTAAAAACTATACTAAAAATAATAATCCGCTAGGGGCGCTGACGTCATACACAACTTTTGCTCATAGGTTAACACAGGAACGTCAACGAATGAGATGGCCGCTGTAGCGCGAGAGATGTGCGAGAAATCAAAGTTGGCCGTGCATTAGGAAACAGGGTATTTAAATACGGATCAGCTACCAAAGAGCGAGAAATGGCTTGTTTCAATAGAAAACAGAGTAATTAAATACGGAATAACTACAAAAGAAACAGAAATTTCTTATTTCAATGAAAAACAGGGAATGTACATTCGGAGAAGCTACAAAGAGCCAAAGATGACTGGTTTCAATGGATAACAAGGTAATTAATTACGAATCAGCTACAAAAGAACCAGAAATTGCTAACCTAACCTAACTTAACCTATCCTAACCTTAACCTAACTTAAAACTTACCTAACCTAACCTAACCTAACTTAACAATGACCAATAGAAAACATTTTTTAAGATAATAAGAAACTAAAATCTTAGTTTAGTCTACAACTATTAATACAATCGTCGCGTACCCTACGTCACCCAAAACTGGTATTGGGTCAGATGTAAACTACAGTCATTTATTGCATTTGTTATTTTGTTAAAAGTAAAAAGTATTAAATAGTAAGGTAGATTATTAACAAAGTTAAATTTATTAAAGGGATCCACAACCTGTATTGCAGAAATTTGTGAAAAGTTGGGTATAGTGGGAATACGAAGTAGGCGCGAAGCTACGCAGAGGGAATCATTAGCTAATAATTTAAGGACCTAGAAATTCAAATATGCAACGTAGGTTTCCACCCCTTTTTAATTAAGGCTTTCGCCAACACCCAATCGGAGCTTAATATAATTTGTTTGATTGTCTATTTTTTATTTAAAACTTTCGATTAGTTCTAGATGTTACTTGAAAAGATAAGTAACTAAAAAAAACACGAGTCTCGATCTTAAGGTTAATGATTTAGAACTAGAAACCCAAAATTCGTCAGTGTTTGAAGTTTTGGGGGCCTTCTGTTTTACGCAAGACCAAATTACTTATTACTTTCTTTTTTATAACTGTCAGGTGACTAGGAAATTACTTTACTTTCAGAAATATATTACAATACGGAGAGAGTGGTCATATTTAACAAGGTTTATTCTTGTACTATTTGCACTGAAGTGGTAAAACGTCACACGGTCTCAAAATGGCGAAAGCAATCACGATTTATTTTCATCATCATTTGAAATTTTAATTAAGAAGGCCAGCTGTGAAGTTACTACTATAGAAAGCGCAGTTGCCTCCATTTTTTTCTGGGTTCTACACCTTCCAATTGCAGTACTCAAAGAAACTATCGAAGACAATGGAATATTTGCAAAAAGTTGTATTTAAAATTCATTGTAAAAATGTGTCAACGCCTATCATAAATACGATAAACAAACTTTCTTAAAATTGAATAAGTAAATATTGTTTAATTTGTAAATCGATATCAAAACATTAAAATATCAATTAATCATGTATTTATAATATTTTAGGTTCAAAATAAATTATCACCCTAATGTTCAATCTAAGGAACCTATCGTTAAAATTACTTAAAAGGACTTTCAAGAGAGGCCTAGTCGATTTGAAATACGTCATTCAGTCGTAACTTTGGCTTCACAACTAACGGCGTCCGAATAACATATTTCAAATTAACAAGACAAATTTACAATCTACGGACATGTTCAAGAGACATTTTAAAATTTTTGTTAAATAACGAAACTGACTTCGGCTGTCAAAGGCACTTTCGTTTTTTTCACGAATTGGTTAAAATGTCTTGAAATTTTTATTTCGCCAACTATTGCGTTCTATTTAGTCAACAATGAAAATTAATTTTGCTAAGCACAGCGTGCGATTATGTTAACAGCAACGTTTGGTTTTGCTAACCACAACGTGTGGTTTTGCTAAATAAGCGTCCTATTTCAGCAAACAAAATGTACGATTGCGCCAGTTAGAACGTTTTATTGTGCCAATTTTATCGCATGATTCTGCTAACTAATGCGTTGGATTCTGCTAACTAATGCGTTGGATTCTGCTAACTAATGCGTTGGATTCTGCCAACTAATGCGTGCGATTCTGCGAACTAATACGTTTAATAATGCCAACTAATGCGTATAATTCTGCCAACTAATGCGTTTGATTTTGGTAACTAATACGTTTAATACTGCCAACTAATGCGCGTAATTCTGCCAATTAATACGTGTCATTTTGAAAACTAATGCGTTTGATTTTGGTAACTAGTACGTTTAATAATGCCAACTACTGCTTTTGATTTTGGTAACTAATACGTTTAATAATGCCAATTAATGCGTTTGATTTTGGTAACTAATACGTTTAATAATGCCAACTAATGCGTTTGATTTAGGTAACTAATACGTTTAATAATGCCAACCATTTCGTTTGTTCTTGCACACCTGGTGCAAATCTTCCAACCAAATCGGTTATTTGAGTCAAGCTAACCGTTCACTATTGAACATTTAAACGTGTTACATTCCACAAAAAGTGATCACCATTGAACACCGTCTTAGTGTGCGATGTAGCACGCAATAAATCGCGTTCAAACTTGAACAATAATACGTGCTACTGGTGTGGTGAGCCTTTGCACACTAAATTGTTCAACTTTGAACAATTTCTTTTAAGAGTGTACCCCGAAATATAAGGAAATGACAATAACAAGAACGAATTGACGTTAACTGAGAATATGAAAGCCCAACTATAGCCTCAGCTGTCCTCGTCACTTTCGAAAGATAATATTAATAATAATTAAAGCTTCTTCTATGAAGGGATATTATCTTCAGCTAATAGCCGTTTTAAAAGAGGGTCCCTTTAAACTGCGTGGGAGGGTGGTGGCTAGCCCTCATGCCACTGCTAATCACTTGGGTCCCTACACTTACTATTACCTTTAACCTCAGCAAGTTTTTGACGCAAAGGGGAAACCGAAGATATCGGGGGAAACCCCTTTAACCAGTGGGGAGAAAACTTGCAAACTCTACGCGGAAGGAGTGGTTCCGGATTTTTCACCCCGTGCCACAAGCTGGGATCGAACCTGGCTCCTCTTGCTGCGAGGCTAAAGTGCTAAGTTCCTAACTACTCCGCCACCCCACGGCCTTATCCGCCCGCAGGATCAATAAAGTCGCATTCACACGTACCCTCAGAAACGTTACGCATCGTTTCAATCTTACGATCAATATGAACCGTTACGAAAACGCGTTGTTCACTCGTTTGGTTTTGAGTTATATTTTATGGTCACGTGGTGCGTGAAAGCTCAAACTGCTCGACGAAGCGGTTCAGCGAATGCGATCTTAACCCTTTGCACGTCAAACGGTGATTGCTTATACGAAGTGTTCTTAGTGTTGAGAGAGCGCTCTCTACGTACGCGGGGGTACAGTTGGTCGCAAAAAAGGGTCCCAGGGTGAGTTTGCTTTCCTGCGTCCGTCAATGGATCCGTCCATTGCCGTGGGAACGCGACTTTAGTAGTCTGACATGGTAAGCGCGCTGCGGTGGTGAAACAGCACGCACTAGCGTCGGAAAAACAAGAGGCGTGGTTATTATTACGAATGGGACGAGGGTGAACAGGGTACTGCCTTCATATACTCAGTTGACGTTAATTCATTATTGGCAATATTAAATGAAATAACTGATTATCCGAAACTTTTGATAAGTTGCAACCAGAAGTAAATAAAATTGAATTACGCGATATCTGCTTTCTTATGAAAACATCAAAAGCTAGTTAAACACTCAAAACAAAGCTAAAAAACAGCTATGTCTATTGCTATGAGAAATTTAACTAGGGAATTGTGTGCACTGTAGTTAACTGTTCACCCTCAGTTCAGCAGTTGAGCATTAACGCACGGGATAAAATTTCGCTAGGAACAAACCACGAGGGACGTGAAGACCAATACCATTATTCAAGGGCTACCTTTTATATATGAGCAGCAATCAAACTACCACACACAAGGTGAACGCAGCTAGCCTTCAAACGCGCTATTAGTTGGTTTTGTACAAATTTCATTGAGCTGAAAGTTTCATGGTTTAGAGGGGGTTCAAATTTCCAAACTTTCCTCTTCCTAAGCAGGTGCTAAAGCGTCTAGCCAATAAAAAATGTGCACAAAAAATGGTCGCCTTTTAACGGGTTTGTTATTTCTAGCTTTTACAGTGGATTTTAGTTCCGTTGTTTAATAGAAAGAAAGAGCGCGCACTGAAGCCGTACGTAATCTCGTAATATAAAGCGCGCGTACTTATAGATACGAAACAAAACATACACGTCGAGTAAAAAAACACTTCACACGCTCAGCGAGACGCAGAGCTGACGAAAGAGGGCCCATAAGAGCTGCGTATACAGGTTGTTTCGGGAACCTATGTCACAAATTATTGAGCGAAAATGTCTTATGAACATGGGTCCTAAAGCGCTTCGTTTCAGATATATGGGATCTCAAAAAACTACCCCAAAAACCCGGACACAGCCTTAAATCTGGATAACTATATTCTGCCTTGAACCAAATTGTTTTCATTAAATGAGCAGTTGTTTTTTATCAGTAAGGCGATAACATTTATAACAAGTGACAAAAGTTCATTATTGTACTTGTGGAAGTAAAATGAGTTTGAAGACGAATTCAACCAGTTTTAAAGGTGTGATACGGTTCCAAATAATGCTTAAAATAATATTTTGTCGTGACGAATATTTTTAATTATAAAAGTAAACATAGAAATGCCAAATATTTCCAAGAGGAATTGGTTTAAAATTTTCTAAAAAATTTTCTAATAAGACAAATGTGCCATATTAGCTACAGATCGTATTAGAAAATTTTAAACCAATTCCTCTTGGAAATATTTGGCATTTCTGTTAACTTTTATAATTAAAAGTATTCGTCACGATATGCGCTTATTGTACGCTCAAGGATAAAATTTGGAAACTTTGGATCGTTCTGTACTGTCCACAAACCACTTACGTCAGTGCATTATTTATGGATGTGAGACTATCCGTAACACACCTGAAATCTTCGAAAATGTTCGATAATCATTTGTACGACGTTGCCAATCCTGCATAAGAATCCAAGGAGGGAATTTTGAAAAGTTGGCTGTAATTGTTTTACATTTTATTAAATGAGTTAATAATTATATATTACTGTTTTTTGCGTATCACTTGCGAAAACGGTTTAGTCTAAGCGATTTTCAAATTATTAACACTTTCAGGCTTTAGGTTTATTTAATATGAACACCAGTTCCACCCAAATCACCTTCCAAACGTAGAAGCTATCATAGAAGCTGACTAAACTTGTAGAATTGGCTTTTATCAGTGGTATTAACAGAGTAAGCGTCAGACGTGGCTCCAGACCAACTCTTTGGATTTTTATATTGGAAAAAAAGTAAAAAGTAAAAACATATCAACAGGTTTAGGGGGCCATGAGTGGAGATCGGATTCGACGGAATGTGGGACCTTCAAAATGTCCCCAGTACTACATATAAAATATCATTGAAGTCCCCATTTCGTATTGTTTTTAATCGGTAAAAAATAAAAACCTAGAATCCCGCTAGTTTTCTTGAGCTTGACCGTACACTAACAAGTAAGCGCGTATCGGCGTATGCGTTATTGGATAAATGTGCCATATTAGCTACAGATCGTATTAGAAAATTTCAAACCAATTACCCTTGGAAATTTTTGGCATTTACATGTTTACTTTTATAATTAAAAGTATTCGTCACGACAAAATTATTTTAAGCATATTTGGAACAGTATCAAACCTTTAAAATTGCTTGAATTCGCCTTGAAACTCATTTCACTTCCACATGTACAATAATGAACTTTTGTCACTTGTTATAAGTTTTATCGCCTGATAAAAACAAGTGATCATTTAATGAAAACCATTGGTTCAAGGCAGAATATCGTTTTCCAGATTTAAGGTTGTCCGGGTTTTTGGGGTAGTTTTTTGGGAGCCCATATCTCTGAAACGAAGCACTTTAGGCCCCTGTTCATTAGACATTTTCGACTCGGAATGGCCCAAAATTTATGCTCAATAATTTGTGACATAGATTCCCGAAACAACCTTGATATAAGAGAAATATCTATACGTTTTCAGGTAAAACTTGGGAAAATAATCCAAATCCGTGCCCCTCAGGCCGCATGGGCCCCGGGAATTTGAATAGGGTTCCCCTTTCTCTCGTCGGACCTGGCGAGACGCAACCGAGCTCTGAGGCTCACCGTGACAACGAATGTGAAGAAAAAGTGTATATGGAATATCGGTCTGATATCTTTGGTTCAATTATTTCTGTTGTAAAGAAAATAATGGAATTTGGTTTACTAACGTTTCACAATAATTGCAAATAGCGATTCTTTCTTCAATTTTAAAATACTCCCACAGAAATCTACGGGTTTTTTTGTTAACTTGTCCTGGACCTGAACCTTCTGGCATGATATTAGTCTTTAGATCAAGAAATGTTAACGCTAGCGCGTAGCGGAACCTTCGACTAATCTCTACCAACTGACTTATGGAAGCGATAGATTCGGTGAACGTTCACTAGTTTAAAATTTTTGTAATTATTCGATGTACAAACCATTAACCTTGTAAAAAACAATTGCTTAAAGTCTAAATTTGTATATTACAAACCAACTATAAAAAACAATAAAAAATTATTTGTTTGCTTATACATCTCTGCATTTTAACGATTGTAAAAATACTCGGTTTGTTTTTTACTTAAAGGTTATGTGGTAGTTTATATCTGATAAAATTTGCTTAGCATAAAATATTAAATTATTATAAAAAAAATAATTTATCATTTTTAATAAATCTTCAAGGATAAAGTTCAAATTATTAACATTAATGCATGGTTAATGAAAATATATTTAAACACAGTTTATCTACTCTGTTGTCAAAAGTAGCCGTTAACTGATAACTTAGCCAAAAAAGTTAATAGTTCATAAATTAACGATACTACATTGTGGTGTTGAGTAAATTAATTTGTAAAAATTAAATACACTTTATACGTTAAATAACTTTTACCCGTTTGCCGAACCCTAGTTAAAGGTGAAGATCCAAAATTCGAATTGCCGGGTCCGAAATCAAAATCAAAATTTTACTCTTCATTAAAACTAATACTTATAACACAAGTTTATTATGTACCCCGTAGCCTGGGCTTAACATAATACGAAGTGCCTGATGTAATTTGATTTTAAGTAATTTTATACGTAATATAAAGGTGGGGTGGTGGAGTGGTTAGTACTTTCGCCTCGCATCAATAAGACCAATGTTCGATCCCAGCTTGTGAGTGAAAACTAAGAGTTACTCTTTCTGTATGGAGTTTTCAAGTTATCTTCCCACTGGTTAAAGGGGTATTTCCCAGAATTCTTCGTTTTTCCAATCCCTAAAGACTAATTGAGGTTAACGGTAATAGTAAGTGTAGTGGACAGAAGGGCTTGTCACCACCCAAATTCGCAGTATTAATAAATTAATGTCATTAAAAATCGCTAGATGTGGTGCCTAGCTGATTATTATTATTACCAGCATCTAAGAAAATAAATGTGTCAATCAAAAATAGAAAAAGTTGAAATAGAACTTCATGAAAACGTCCTAATACTTTTAAATAATAGGCCTAATCAGAAGCCAAAAACCATAATCAGTGGCGGATACATATGGTGGGCACGCCTCCCCCCCTTGACGCAGTCGGTCCAGTACCAAGCGCAGTTCACGGCAAGGGGAGGGCACGTCCCCGCCGCTCATAGCTCATATGTGTTTTAGCGCCCCCCTTGAGTTTTTTCTGTATCCGCCAGTGGCCATAATACTAAACTCAAAACGTAGGAAACTCACTAATCAGAAAGAATATACGTATAAATTTGTAATGCCTAAGAATCCATTGCCACCGTGCTGCGAAAGCGGCTCGAGAAACGGGCTTTAAACTAATGTACGTCGAATGTAAGACGTACCGGGTGTTTGGAAATTCATTGGCTGGGTGCCGTCGCTAATCAGTAGCGCCGCCAGCAGTTGGCACAAGTAGGCACGTACTTACGTTTAAAATATTTGGGTCTACTTCAGGGGCCTCCAAATTTGGGAAAAAGGCTCTCCGATTTTTTTAGAAAATATAATTTTATCATATTTGTTTTCTGAAATTCTGATATTTTTCATCGCTTCTTTTAAAAAGTTTGGATTCCAGAATTGTGGGCTTAAAATAAAAAAAATCGCGGGTTACAACTTTAAATTGAAGCAGTGAGATGTTTGGGGGAAAAAAGACTCCACAAAGGGCAACGCAAGTGGCCATATAGGGGGGGAGCTTGATTTGGAACTATGTTTTCTTCTACAAGTCGTTAGTTGGTTTCCAAGGAAGATTTTATACCGCGCGGAAACCTTATCCTCCTTGGTGCAATTTCGCTCTCATTGTCGAATTTGATATGTGGTTTGGTCTTAAGAGTTTTTTCAATTTGAAAAGTTGAGTGGTTTTCGTTTGAAGGTGATGTCATATGCTTGAACTAATCGTAACCTGGTAGTACTGTCAAAGGCAGGCGCCCATTCCAGCTTCTATACTTTAAATATCAGGTGATTGACTAACTATTTTATAATTTTTCTTTTAATTAATGTAGCTGTCAATGCTTGCAACTATGATTAAGCCACTGATTATATCATTAGACGCCAGGAATGATACTCCCGGATATTCTTCTAAATATTGTACATACACTGCAATAGACATAAGAACACAAAAAATTGTTGCGTGCTCCTTTGCTGACTGCCGACTAACTGATGGGAAGAGCCCGAATACGGAGCCATATTGCTTCAGGCAGTTACTGGACAAATTGTTACTTCACTGCAAAGTAGTAGAAGTATTCACAGATGGTCACAGAACTATCAATCATTTAATGTGTAAAATCTAAACGTAAGATGTAATTTTAATTGAATTTAATAACAACTTTCATGCAGAAAAAGAATACTCCAGCATCAAATATTCACATGACATATAGCATGTTTCAAAGTTATTGAGAAAAAGACTTGCAGATGACAATTTCTTATGGTTTAATTTTTAATTAAATTCAAAGGCAAGCAAAAAAAAGAATTGTGTTGAAATCGAACACTGGGGGACACCGCTAGTTACCTCACACCAAGTAGAACGCGCACCCACCAAAACAACCCGCTGAGAGCGACCAGTGAAGAATTCAGAAATCCAATTTACAATCGTAGAGGAGACCTCTAAAAGCTCCAGTTTACGAACAAGTAGAGAATGTGACACCGTGTCGAAAGCTTTCCGCAGGTCCAAATAAATTAAATCAAACGAGTCACCACCATCAAGACATCGAGTGACCTCCTCAAGAGTGGACAACATATTAGTGAAACAAGATCGCCGTAACAGGAAACCATGTTGATCTTTAGAAAAGAACGAGTTAAATCGCTAGGAGGCGAAGTAAATTGAGAAAATAAATCTCCTAAATACACAGCCTCCAAATCAGGCTCTACAGTGAAAATAGATTTAAAAAAAAACATTTAAAGTGTCAACAATTAAGGCAGGGTCCCTCAGTGTTTCCCCCGCTGAATCCTCAACCACTATGAGTGGGTTTTTGGGTTGAGGGAACGAGCAACATGAGAGTAAAGGGCATTTGGGTTACTGGGAATTTCATAAAGTTGCGCTGAATTGCGAAAGAACGTCGTCAATAGATGGAGAGATTCTAAAAGCGCGAAAGGCGTTTCTCTTGGCCCAAATAAGCCTAGCCGTCTCACTGGACCACCACGGTTCCCTGCGTAATCCCGAACGCTCGTGAGAAGGTTTATTTACCGATGGGACACACTCATCCCTAGCTTCCGCCACGAATGATAGAAAAATATCAAACATCCAAAGGTAACTCCTAGAGAAGAAGTATTATTAAACAAGAAGTAGTTAAATAATTATTACATGGAGACAATACCCAAGTGGTAGTTGTTTAACTACTATGGACATCATTATCTTTTCCCAAGGTACTGGCAACGTAGTCATTGTTAAATCCTTACTTCAGTTCCTTTTACCATCAAGGTAGGATCAACTTCTTCCACTATGACTTTTCCTGTACCCACAAGGGAAGTTCGTGAAACTCCAGTAGACTAAGTAGAAAAGATAAATAAAATTATTTTTTTCATTGATGTTCTTATCATGTTGGTGTGATTAGCCGTTCATCGTTTGTACTTAACTTTATTTTTCTTGTTCTTCAAAGGTGACTTTTTAATTTTTTTTGATTTTGGCCCGCTTAATTTTCATCTAATACTACTTGTAGTTTCCCATTACAACACCCAACTCTTATGCCACAGGAACAGTTGCCTGTGCAAAAAGCGCCACGCGCTCTACAGGTGCAGCCGTGCCTTTTGCTGCTTAGGCAGTTATTTTTGCAGGAACACGACATTATACTTAATAGTTGAATTAATAACTTTCAATATACCGACGAAAATAACCGTTAGAAGTCTTCTTATTTGCAAACTCGCACAAAGAACCCCAAGATAAAGAGGGAAACCCTCACAACCAAACATGTGGTTAAAATAACCCCGTTGTCAACACACGTGGTTTTCGTTTTATTTTTTGAATCTAAGATGGCACCATCATCAGCGGCCGATTCACATTTTCTAAATACGCTTAAGAAGAAGTGCGTTTTACCCCCTTCATTTTCACCCCTGATGTCTGTGATGGACCCCTTTAATGACCACCATAAACTGGACCATATTCGAAATAGAGAGGTGTTAGCATATCTTGTCATGCCCCCAACAAGATATCGCGTTTCGGGGACAAAAATTAAAATAGATGGAATTTCGTTGAAATTTAAGAACTATTGAAAAGGAAAGGTCATGATTTAAAGATCAAGTGCGAGAGTATGCCAAATATATGCATAGTGCTATTCAAAACGAACTTATTAATATTAGTGCTGTTATTGACGATGAAACTCGTGATAATGCAGGTGTAGAGCAATTAAGTGTTTGCGTTCGGTAAACCAGAAAAGAAATTGGCATCGTACAGAGATTTTTAGGGTACACCGATTTTCGTAAGTTTGATACTGAAAACATCAGCTTAGCTATTATAAATCTTTTAACGCAAAGCGGTTTATTAATTAGAAATTGCGTTGCACAAACGTACAATGAGGCTAGCAGAATGAGCGGACACGTATCAGATGTTAGAGTTAAAATATAAGCGATCTAGTTTAGGTAGATTGCTGCTCTAATATATTGGCAGTGAGGGAATTGCGTGGTTTAATTCAAGCAATCTTCAATTTCCAAAGCAATTCGGTTATAACAAGCGAATGTTTTGAGGAATCCCAGAAAGAGCTGGGCTAATACGTCGTCCTTAAAATGCCTCAAAGCTGCGAGACAAAATGGTGGAACAAAAACAAGGAAATTCATAATTTTAGAAAAAGGTTCAATTTTGTTGTTCTAGCAGAGCCCTGAGGATTGTACACATTAACAAAAGTACACCAGCCCAAACCCAAGTGAACCTTCACAGCGACAACCTCTAAGACCCGAAGAGGAGGACACGCCAAGCGATATTGTGGGAAATGACTATGCACCAACAACACAACACCACCATGAGAAAGACCCAAACTTGAATAAACTTGAAAGATACCAAAGGTAAGGTTATAGCAAGAAGAGAGACTTAAACAAGTTTCCTGAAGCCCCACAACCGTAGGAGATTCTTCTAATACTAAATTGGCCAACGCTCCAAAATGGGTACCAATACCGTCAACATTCCATAGCAACAATAAAAGTTGGGAACTAGTCATGCTTATGACTAACAGACCCACCCGTGAGCGTGAAGAACAGCCTGAAATGCATCTCTCAAAACAGCCGGTTGGTTTCCCGGCAGGCGCTTATAATTCGTTGACGAAATTCTTCTTGTGCTTCAACGGGAGTGGTGTAGACCTTATAAAGGAATCCAAAGGCGTAAAGTCTGGTGACCTTGGTGGCTAAAGAATCGGTCCGTTTCTCCTTATTCACCGTTGCTGAGATTCATTGTCGAGAAATGCGCTCACGTCTCTGTGGTGATGAGGCAGGGCTCCGACTTGTTGAAACCACAACCTGGCTCGTTGGGCTAATGGAAGTTCGTCGAGTTGCTCTGTTAGTTGGTTTTGTAGGAAATGAAAATAATTCTGCCCATTTAGATTTTGTGGCAGAAATAAGACGGTTTCCTACTAAACCAAACCAAACGTTCAAGCGTCTTAAACTGAAATTGATGACGGTGTACTCATGTGCACGTAATATTTTCCATACATATTTTTTACTACACCCCAAATCAGCACTTGCCGCGGAACAACTTTTACGCGGGTACGCGACGAAGTACGCCAACACCGTGTTCTACAAGTCGTAATTACCCTGACCAATACCTCGAAATCGAGGTTCTACATTACCATACTGCAGAAAGTCATTGGCAGCTTGCCTCGCTGAAGATACGGACGGTCTTCTATCCGGATGACGTTGTTAGAAAATCTCACTCACTCTTCTCAGATTTCTACCACCTTCTGCGTAGTAAATGACAACTATTTCCGTACGATCCGCTCTAGAATATTGAGCCCTTATTACCACGATTAAATCTCATAATGATGTAAAAAACGGCGTGCATTACATTTTAAACAAACTGAACGAGCGGTTTTCACTGACCTTTAGACATTATTTTCGTTAATTTAGCTACCAACGTCTCCATGTAGTTGTTTATTCTAGTGTCATACTTTTATTTTAAATTAAATTGCTTAAAGGGAATAGAACCTCCAACGCGTTCTTTACGGAATACCCCATCAATTTCCTTTTCTCCCTTCACAATCAGCGATTATCAGCGCCGCAGGTGTGAAAAGCCATCGGAGGCAGCGGACAATATTGGAACCCTCGGAGGGCGGCAGAAATACCATTTAAAGTGACAAAGGTCTAACCACTGAATAAAAGGTGCGTTTGGCGGAATATCTGTCAAGTGTACAGTACATACTTAGCGCTCATGGGATAATTGCCAATTTTAATAAAAATTGTAGAAATGGAAAATTATCGAGAAAAAAATTACCATAGTACAATTACAACAAAAATAATAAAAATTATAGGAATAAACATTTAGCTACCCCAACTTGTCACTTTTTCAAGTCGTGTCTTTCAGTGAAAAATTCGTTTAATTTTTTCGAACCAACGATATTCTTCTGTTTTCGATGACGCTCTACAAGTTTCCCATTGACAAATTAATTCCAGCACCAAGCGGGGAAAAATTAAGTTTTGGAAAAACGTGAAACTAATTTCTGAAATCTATGAAATTTTGTCAGCGAGTGACCCCCGTCATGTACAATGTACCATAAAAATTTCAACTATCTAGAAAACATAGTTTAAAAAAAAACTTTTTCGAGCAAAAAACACCTGTATACCACACTGGCCAGTATCTCCAATATTCAACATTATTTGCCAGCTAGAGTTTTCTATTAAAAATGATGTTCCCATAAAATTGTTTTTTTTTTTTTTTAAATAATTACACGAAGGTTACTGAGCAACAGAGATGGAAAATATCATGATATTTATCGATTTAATATTTTGATATAGATATTTATCATGATATTTATCGATTTGATATTTTGATATATATATCATGATATTTATCGATTTGATAATTTGATATATATAAATATATCATGATATTTTTAGCTATTTTGTTAATATTTCTTATAATTTCAAAACGTGGTTATCAAAATTATCACATATTCCAATTTGGAACAAGTATACCTTCTACACAGTGAGTCAGTGGCGTTGGATCGTTTGAGATGTTGGGAGGGGCATAGCCGCTCAAACCCTGTGGTCGTGGCGGGGGGGGGGGGAGCCCCTGGCGATCAGTAAATAATTTTTAAACAGCAAGTAACGAAAAAGATTAAGTATATTTTGTATTTCGAAAGTTAATAAATTGATTTAAGTTGTTCTTCTTTAACACAAAAATACGAACGATTTCGTTAAGTTTCTATTAAGATACAAATCCAATGTTTCTACAAAAATTAAACAGACTCTCTATTTAGTCTCTAATATTTATAATTAGTCAATTTGTAGTTATTAACTGACCAAAAAGGTGGAAGTGTCAATTCCAATAGTTTTCCCCTCCAGCCAAATATTTGGGAGGGGCATTGCCCCCTAGCCTCCCCCGGTTCTTACGCCGCTGGAGAGTCAGTGACATTGCCTTTTCTCTCTGCTTTCTTTTCGCGCGAACGGGCGTCAGGAATGCAGCGTGATCCCAAAATTCCAATAAACACATTTAACGGGAAAAGGATAATAGGAAAAATATCGGATGTTTTTACGAATATGTCAATGATATTTACGATATTTCTCCCCAGGACCCCTGGAAACTGTTTTTTAGTTCATTTTCAGTGATTTAAGATTAAACTTGGAAATATACAAAATATCACAGGTCTGATATATATCAATTTATCAAATGCCATCTCTGCTGAGCAACTCCTTGGAGTAGGCCTATAGTTATGTATACAATGGTGTTGTATGTGTTGTGCAAGTGAAGTATCCAAAAAATACCATTATTCTATGTACCCTCCTAATAGCAATTCGTATATTTAGCCATGGCTAACATGTTCGTATATAATTTTCTATATATAGGAAAAGCATGGGTTCTATGATAGCAGTGCCATGCCCCTATAACTGTATCGTAGTCAAGATTGTTTCGGGAGAGAGGGGGGGGGGGGTAGAAACAAAAAAAAACAATTGTGGGTCACATGGGTACGAGTCCCCGGCTACGCCACTGCTGAATAGTGGATTTAAATTTCGAATTCCTCCATTTTACGGTTGTGTTGATAAATGTGCTCGAAGCGGTAGATGTGGTTCCGCAGGGTTCTCAGGTCATCGCTTGCGCTCCATTTACTACGTCGATGATAAGCAAAAAAGTAGGCCAGGAGAGTATCTTCCATGTCAATGTTTTGAAGACCTACTACACGGAACCTGGTATTAACTCTCCATGGTGGTTGAAATATCGAACCGTTCCGAGAACCGTTTTACGATTTGGTGTTCTGTTCGGATAGCGAATACTAAATAACTGACTTACTCTTGTAGCCTTCCGATTTGCTTCGCCGTAAAATAATTGAAACATTAATGCCGGCTGATCGCAAAAATAAGGTCATCTTAATTTGATTTCAGTAACTAGGGATAGTGATTTTACATTAGGAAGTTGTTGCTTTAAATACTAATTAATATGAACTTTGACCAAAATACGACCAATCGCGCTAGTATATATTAGGTCTAAAACCAAAACCCTTCTGTAATTTGTTGGTGTTTGTTTTGTTTTTTTGTTTGAATATAAAGATCAAGTTGTGTTATGCTTAAAATATGTTTTCTTACAGTGGCCGAAAAAGGTACGTCCTACGACCAACTTATTATTTTTCATCTTTACGAATAATGTATTTGTCGACCAAACGAACTTAATTTGTACATTTCCAAGTACGCTCTACAACTATCTTATTGAAAGTTTCGTCAATCACCTACCGGTCAAATATTTTTAGAATTGTTTTGAAAATTATAAGTTCTCTACGTCATATCGTTACGTGTACCCTAAAATTTTCCACACTCTACCTGTAATAGGTTTTTGAAAAAAATGTGATGTCAGAGCAAAATAGGACAACCGGCATAAAGTGGTTTTGTAACTGAAAGGCAGCATTCAGTTGTTCTTCAAGGACATGTCTCTAGACCAGGCTCCCCTCTCAGTGCCCAATTTTGTTCACCATATTTATAAATTCCTACTATTTTACAACATAGTCGCATCTATCTCGTCGCTAATGACCCTAAAGTTGCGACTTTTCAGGATCATCGTAACTTACAGCAAGACCTTGTTGCAGTCTTTCGTTGTACTATGGACCCTGGAATGTTGATTAATGTTGTGAAGTTTAGGGTACACTATTAGGTGGGAGTATTCCTCTTCTCCAAAATCAGCGAGGTAAGGGTTTTCGGGGTGGGGGTGGGAAGCGGTTTTTTCCCGATTTGTGACTTCGTATGTGGGCGAAACAGTAGTATAATATAAATTATAGTTGCTATCTATACTATATTCCTAAGTGTCGTCTGTCTGTCTGTATTGCGTCTGTTTCTCTATAGACGTCCGAGCTGTTCAACCTAGGACCTCCAAATTTCTCACAGTCGTTCTTATGGCTCAAAGGCAGCGAGTCGCGCTATTTTCATCGATTTCCAATTTGGGGTAAGTTAATTAATTAAATAATGTTAAAAAGCGAGTCGAAATCTATGTATTTTTGCCCCTGGAAAGGTGCCGTGAATCCTGGAACCTACATACACCTATACAAGCAATATTTTTCTGCCTCAGTCAATTTGGCGGTTGCGTCATCGTCACTTGGAGAATGGAGACTGGGAGGGGGGGGGGGAATGTAACGTAACATTTCGGAGAACCCTCCCCATTGTAACATTTAGTGTACCAAAGACCAAAGAGTAAGCTTTAAATTCTTCATATTCCTTTAAAGGCAGTATGTACTTCCATATTTCTGGTAAAACAACGAGTTATGTCACCAGGTTTAATACAAGCTAGCGGTGATTGGCACCAAATTTCTCACAGCTATTCTTATGGCGCAAAGGCAGCGAGTCGCGCTATTTACATCGATTTCTAATTAAGTTAATTAATTAAATAATGTATTTTTGCTCCTGGAAAGGTGCCGTGAATCCTGCAACCTACATAATAATGTATTTTTGCTCCTGGAAAGGTGCCGTGAATCCTGCAACCTACATACACCTATACAACCAACATTTTTCTGCCTCAGTCCAATTTAGTTGCTGTGCTGGGGGGGGGGGGGGGGGTAGAGTTTTGTGTATGCCATGACTCAGTCTCCACGGGATTTTAGTTCTAGCTTAAGCCTTGTATTACTCATTTACTCTTATTTCTTAAAGACTGCCGTGATAAAATCCAGTCATGCCTGGAATGTGCTACTCCGTGCCTGGCTGTAATAACGGAATTAGGAAAACTAAAAATTAAGGAGAATCGTATCAGCTTTCCAAAAGATGAAAATTTGCCAGTTTTGTGGCTCTTGAGGTTTTCCTGTTCAGTTACAAATTTTAAAAAGCAAGAATTTATTCAGCTCATTTTACTGTTGACGGCTACGAAAATATTTAAGTCAAATCGGAACTCCTTAACATAAAAACCCGTAATCACTAAAGTAATCACCAAGTCACAGGGTGGTCACAGAATATTTTAAAATCCTTTAAAGGAATTATAGGAAATTTATCAGTGAAATATAGGAAAATAAATTAAGAAAATTTGGAGAAAAAAGGAAAAAATAGGAGAGAATTAATAATACAATAAGAGTAAACAGTTGTCACAAAAAAGTTGATAACCGATAAAAATAGTAGAAAACTATCGGCGAACAGTGTTGGAAATAAGCATTTTTAAACACTAAGACGTTTTAAAGACTTCTAAGTGTAAAATATAAACTATTTTCATTTCTTCAATTTTTTGGGTTTAAATATAGGGTATTATAGGAAATTTAATGAAATTATAGGATAAAAAAGGAAAGACGTTAAATTATAGGAAAAAATAGGAAATAAAGGAACTGTGGTAACCCTGAATAATATTTCAAATTTCTGAAAATGTTATTAAAATTCTGTAAATAATTGACTGTATCTGTTGGTATTGCTTTTTTTTAAATATTTGAAAACGAATGTTTTAGTAATAATTTCAAATAATTTTAATAGCTCCAAAAAGCCGACAGCTCATAGGCCAATCGCTTTGAAGGTCTCACTCGAGCTCAGAAACATCATTTGTAACTCCGAAACCTGATTTTCAAGTCGCTAGTTGATTCGGGCCTCTGGTAGTGCATTGCGTATTAGCCTAGTCAGTCTGATTACTAAGTTATAGGAAAAAAATAGGAAATATAGGAACTGTGGTCACCCTGAAGTCAAAATCTGGTCGGACGTAAAAATTTCCTTTTAGCGGAACCAGATTCTGATTATGGAGGATCACGTACAAAATTTAAATTATGAACTGATAAATATCACTCTATTACCAGTTTTCGCCGGTCCTATTATAGTCGATTTTCGCCAAAATTCCCCCCCATAGATTTACCTTAATTTCACTGCATATGTTTCTTCTCTTTATTTCCAATCTTAGATATGGGCAATATATTTATTTTTTACAAAAGGTAACTATTTTTTTTTAAATAAAAAAACATTTTAGATAAAGTTTATCACTGCCAAAAAATTTAATGGGTTGCCATTAGGGGCACAGAGACGATGATTTTTTAGTTTTTCTTACTGAGAATATTGAAAATATTTTCGCCGCAAATTTCGCCGTTTTCATTGGTTTTCGTCGCTTTTAAAATTTCTGGTGCTCACCAAGACAGTTTTCACCGCAAAGTGGAAACACTGCCACCAATGCAATTTCTGGTATTACAAATCCTAAAAGTGTTTCTAGAACTATCGAGCCAAATGAAGTACCTGACATTTTGAAACGTAATGAAGTATTACCCGATATTTTGAAATGTAATGAAGTACCTGATATGTTTCATATTTTGCATCATAATGAACAGAATAATTCAACTATAGAGTAGTATCAGTGCTACATCACGCAACGTCACCCATGCTTTTTCCTATAGAGAAAAAAATGCGCCTAAAATGGCGGCCATGGCCAAAGCTACGAGGTGATACTACTCTGTTGAATCCAGTTTCTTCTCAAACCTTAAGATTTCAACGCCTAACCCAAGTATTTTAACCGCTAACACTAGTTTTTCACCCGCTAACTCAAGTTTTTCTTCAGGCACCAAAAAAGATTGAAGCAAACAACATAAGCTATTCACTCGCGTTAAAAATTTGCAAATGCCTACAGCAATTTGAAGAAAAAATTAGTTAAATCAAAGAATTAAAACAAAATGTTAGCCACAAGCCTTTCAATGAATAGAATAACTACTAAAAAATTAAAAAAAGATGTGAAGCAACTTGGAAAAGATAAATTGAAATTTGAAAAACTACCATGATAGTCAATCTGTTTTGGCTAAATCAAGATGCTAATCGGAAAGAAAATTTGAGTGTAGTAATGAAGATTTAGTGAACGCTTTCACTCGGCGCTATATTTATGCAAAAGAGCATACATAGATTTGAGAGAGAAAAAGGGAATTCCCTTACCACACTTAGCGACCCTCAAGAAATATGCCTCAAGCTTAGATTTAAGCAGTGGTATTCTCAATGACCATAAGAGGTAAACGTTTTCCTGAATTGGAACAATGAACTAACTTTTGTTACTTCTAACAGAAGTAAGGTCATTGAACTTAACGATGTGTACAGAAAATGTCGCAGCTTTAATTACTGATTAGCATGTGTCAAGGGAGCCGTATGCGTCACTTTCGGATCACAGATACATTTGCTTCACTATTAAGATGAAATTGGTTCATTTTAACACAGAATTTCATAATCCCAGACGAACAAATTGGTCTGGTTATCGGGAAAATTTAAATCGGTGCTGGATTTCGCTTTGGCTGTTCATCGTATTCAACATGCCATTAGCAAC
The DNA here is from genome assembly GCF_980474605.1 of Leiobunum rupestre. Lineage (NCBI taxonomy): Eukaryota > Metazoa > Arthropoda > Arachnida > Opiliones > Sclerosomatidae > Leiobunum > Leiobunum rupestre. Next base: position 23,268,576 of record NC_143394.1, on the reverse strand, counting down.
TCCTACCACCAAAATTATCTGAAGTCTACCAACCAGCCAAGGTAAGTTTCTTGGTGAAATCATAAGATTAGTAGACTTCGCAAAGAAACTACGAGGCCCTTCAACAGAGCTAAAAGGTTGGGCGACTGGGTTGCATATAAGCATACCCTCACTGCCTACAATAAAGCTATCCGCGAGGCCAAGAGCGACTCTTGGAGGAATTTCTTAGAGAATATCTCTGATATTCCCATCACGACCAAGTTAATTATGGCCCATGATAACATTAAACATCTTGATACTATTAAGTTGGAAGATGGTAGTTAACTATGGTAAGGAGACTATCTCATATGTTAGATGTTCACTTTCTTGATTACAACGCTACACTCGTAGCGCTGACTCTGATCGTGTATATATCACTGAGGTGAAAGATCTACGTTTTATTTTAGACAGCAAACTAACGTGGAAGCCTCATCTGGACTTGCTAAGATGTTACTTTGGAGAACCAGAAGTGCAGTAAACAGGTCCTGGGTATTAGCCCCAAAGTGGCCTACTGGCTGTGCACCATGATCATCAGACCATTGCTACTGTGGTCTGGTGGCTTAAAGTCCGAATGAAGACTGCGCAGTGATCAGCGCACCCTACAAAGGCTCGCTTATGTCAGCATCACAGGAGCTATGAGAACAGCCTCAAGCGCTGCTCAAGAAATTATCCTCAAGATCTTTTTATAGAGGAAGCTATTGCTATGGGAGCCCATAAGCGCAACCAGAATGGTTGGTAGAGGGTTAATATAATAACCACACCAAGACTTACCGTGAAATCTCCAGTCAGTCACCTGTTCATTTAATGGGTTCTAATAATATGGCTTCTAAATTTAATATTAGTAAACGTTTCAATACTTTTTTCCCAAGCCGCAAGTGGTCCTGATCATAGAACCCTCAGAGCCAGAGGAGAAATGGTCTGGTACTCTGGTTCACTGAGGGGTTGCGACTATCTTTTGGTTGCCTTAGTTATAACTATCCTCGAGCGACCAACTTAGTAGCATTTTGCAGTTAATTTTACTTTAGTAGGTTACTTAGGGAATACAATTAGTAAGCAGAGGAGTTCTATTACAAATCAACACACTCAATTTATTATTAACTGATAATTAAACAGAATTTACCTAAGATACGCCAGCTACGCTCTTCATGTTTTCTGAACTCTCTGGACTGGATATATTGACAACTCGCTGCCACCTGCCCTCTATGGTTTTGATCTTTTGCCTTATATACCGCTCTCCTTCGTTCAATAATCACGCAGAACTATTACAAGTCATAACAGCAGTAATCAACTACTGCTGACGAGTAGTCTCCGTTGGAATTCCTGGAGGATCTCGACCGGTATCAGGTGATTACGGGGTACAGCGAAGGGGATATTCTCTCGAATGCATTACCGTCGTGCATGCGGGGATCGGCTGCACTTTGGTGGTCGTTTCAAGGAGTTATTCCCTCCTTAAAAGTTTCTCGTCAGGTGTTTCGCGACGAATTTCTAGCCACCGATTTCGGCAGGTGTATACAAATTGAGTTGGATACCCCAACTCAAGGTGTGGATGAGCCCCGATGCAGAATATTCACTGTATAGCTGAATATTACCGTCATATTAGGGGAAACGCCACCGAGGCCGATAAGGTAGCTCGATCGTTACGGCAATGTCACCCGACATACCGTCACCACTTAAGGGAAAGTTATTCGCCACCCTGGAAGATTTGTCGCATGCGGCCAATTTTATTCAATCTGACCTTCTCGCGCAAGCCACTTATGATCCCCCGCTTTAGAATCCCTAGACCCAACCTTCACTTATGGGGAAACTTTAAGACAGGTTGGGCAAGCGCGGTAAGTTAAGCAGCCACCGGAGGGTCGGCTTCTCTGGGTGCTCCGGAAGGCCTTGCTGCTCTGGATCCTTATTAACATTATAGGATTCAAAGACAGTCTGATAATTGGTCGAACCTGGCAGTCGCCCCTCAACAAATGCAGCAAACTTTCCAGCAGAATCCTGTAGGAAGAGCTAGGCAGGTTCGGCAGAATTTCGTTTGTTATGGATGTCGGAAACCCGGTCATATCAAAGCCACTGTCCCAAGCAGGGAGGCCTTCCAATTAAATGGATGAACCTCGGCAAAATTCTGACGTTTGGAACGCCGGTAATGAGGGAGGAATTCCGAATACTCAGAATTGCACTCCCTTGGTCAACCGGTGCGCTGACGAAATATTTGGTGGGGAAAATCCCCCATTGTTACGGTTCCAAGCTTTGGAACATTCGTTTTTAGGCTTCCTGTTAGTTCAAGGTCTGACCCCCCGTTATCTTGGGTTGAGATTTTACTGGGGCGGAGAGAATAGACCTAAGAATTAGCAATCGGACCCCTACCCCAGTGCATCGTACTCTTCGAATCCGAAGAGGAAGGCGTAAGCGAAAATTATTGTCAGGTAAATAATGAGAGTTTCGGCACAGTGGGCGCCCCCACGGCGTTGGAGACGTTAGTTTCGAAGTCTAAGTGCACGGATGGCAAGAGGGAACTTTTGTTACAAACCATCACGGATTTCCGAGAAGTGTTTACAAAACGACCTAACGAAACTTCTATCATTGAACATGCGATAAAAACGGGCGACACCCATCCGATTTTCGTTCACTCCCATCCAGATAGGAAGATAAAGTGAGAGGAGATTGACTAGGCGTTTGATGAGTTGAAATTCAAATCAAATTCAAAAAAAGTTTATTAAAAAGGACGTTAAATTTATACATTAGAGGGCCAAGTCATCAGGCGACTTATAGCCCTCTGTGATATACATAATATAGTTTAAAATATTTAATTGATTATATATTATAGGATATAGATTTGATAGAATCGAGTGTCTCGCCTTGGGCGGCGAATATCGTACTAGCGAACAAGCCGGATGATAACAAACGACTTGGCATAAACTTAAAGGGTATAAACAGTGTAACAGAGTCTGACTGTTACCCCATGGCTTCGATCCCAAATATTTTGGCGTATCTGGGAAACGCGAAGTATTTCACCACGTTTGATCTTTCGAAAGGATTTTATCAAGTAAGGGAGTGTGACAGACCGAAGGTCGTCTTTTTCTCTGTCATCGGGGGTTTTTGAAATGAAAAACGCACCGAGCACGTTCATGCGTCTGGTGGATACCGTTTTAGCTCCATACAAATGGAAATTTCTTATTGAGATTTTACGACGATTTCGTCGTATATTCCGAATCGTTTGAGGATCATTTGATTAACATTCGAAAGGTTCTAGAACGAATAGCCGAAGTTAGATTAACAGTTAACCCGGACTACTCCCATAGCACCCAGAGATCCCGGGTTAGAAGTATGCAACACTACGGTGGCTGCTAAACTCAACGCGCCACCAGTAACAGGGCGTTGCCCAAACTGTCCAAAAATTCCCCCGTTAGGCTGGGGATTCTAAAGCGTTGGGCGATTAATGGTTTGCGAGAAAAGGTCAGATTGAATAACCGTGGCCTCCTACAACTCTTTCAGGGTAGCGAATACCTTTCCCCTTAAATGACGGTATGTCGGGTGACATACGATTGAGCTACCTTATCTGCCTCGGTGGCGTTACCCCCAATACGACGGTAATATTTGGCTATACAGTGAATATTCTGCGTCCGTGGCTCATCTGCACCTTGATTTCGGGCATCCAACTCCATTTGGATACGCCTGTCGAAATCGGTCACTAGAAATTCGTCGCGAAACGCCTGACGTAAAACTTTAAAGGAGGGAATAACTCCTTGAAACGACCACCAATGTGCAGCGGGTCCCTCGGCGGGTCCCCGCATGCACGACGGTAATACATGCGAGATAATATCCCTTTCGCTGTACCCCGTAACCGCCTGATACAGGTCAAGATTATAGTTCTTAAATTACCGTAATTTAGAAAATCAGTAAATTACGCAATAAATTACCGTAATTTTCTTTTTTTTAAAAAAAGGTTTTTTTTTACTATTCAAATAAGGAATACAAAGAACAAACGCGTTTGTTGGGTATAATACATTTTATGAATTACCACAATAGGTTATAAATGCCCAAAAATGTTCAATTATCTTCATTTTGAGATGCATTATCAGTATCATCATATTCATCGGGGTACTCACTATCGTTTTCATCCTCGTCAGATTCATCGATAGTTAATTGAACCGGTATAAACATTCCTAGACATAAGTATTATTCCTATTAACCTTATCAAACTATTCTAACACGGCCTTCGACTCCATGGAAATTCGCAACTAAAACGAATCTAGGTGGCGCAGCAGTGCTGCCAGTGCTTAGCAAGGGGAGCGCATTCGCGTTTTTGCCCGGCGTTCCTTTTGAGAAAACTCGCTAGCTCTCTTTCTACCGCGCGAGTGACGTAGCTGGTTGACGGTTTTCCCGTAGACACGGAGAGTAGGGTGTCTTATAAGTACCGTGTAGTTTGTCTGTCATGGGTAAAACAAATCTGTGCAAAAATGTGGTGAAATTGCATAATCTTGGGAGAATGTGAAAGAATATAAATACGTTGGAATTATATTTGGGTTTTTCAATTATTATAAAACTTTTATTAAAATAAAAAATAGGAACATTTTAATATTGAAAAGGCACATTTTGAAATTCATTAAAAAATTATTATATTCTTCCGTTTAAATCTGTCAACTGAACAAAAAGGCAGCTTATTTTTTAAACTTCACTACTTATTTTTTTAGTTTTATTATCTTTTTTCCTGTCTTGGGCCTCAGTAATACTTTTTGAATTTAAATATTTAATTCTAGTTCTCATTTTTAAATAACAAAAAACAATCTCTTTTGGATATTTTGAAAATTATGGCATACGTTCATTAGTTAGGTTATTGATAAAAATTTAAATCTTAATTTCCTTTACAATTTCACTATTAATTTATAATAATATTAGGCCTAGGCCCTATGCTATAAGCTTATAAAAGTTCTGGGTTTAATGTCAGCTAATACTGGAAGTTTTAATAATTTAGAGAATATAATACTTACAGAAATTTATATTAAGTGCCAAAAACAAGTGTAAAATTGAAGGGAAAACGACCGCACCTATTTATTTTCTATACCGCATTTTTTCTGGTTTCTTTTATTAGGAATTCGACTGATTTCTCTAGTCTCTCCTCTCTTCGCGCTCTACTACCCTCCCCGCGGCTTGTTTCTAGTTTCCTGTCAACCAGCGACGTCACTGAAGCGCTTCTCTACAGACCCCGTCGAAAGAGCTAACCTTATTATACGCAGTATTTTACCAACCTTGAGTGCCTAGCTCTTCGAGTTAGTGCGTTACGCGGTTTACGCCTATGATCTAGTGTTTGCTGGATTGAAATTACATTATTAAACGTTACAAAAATACACTAAGACGCGAATATCGTTAGGTTTTGAGTTTTAAGTCTTGTGCGACGTATTTTAGGTACATTTTAGCCCGAATGATCAAAGAAAATTGAGAAACAGTGAAACACGAATACGATGGTAAATTACCATTTTCGTAATTTACCTGAGGAAATTGTAAATTACTGTTACCAGGGTAATTTACCGCGTAAATTACCGATTCGTATCTCTAGTCAAGATCCTCTCCAACGGAGACTTCTCGTCAGCATGACTCATTTAGATCGGCGCTTCTACATATAATTTAAACCACAGGATTTGGGTAACGCATGCTCCCGCATCCCGGTTGGTCACAAAACCTTCGACGGTGCCATATCCTCCTGGGCTGGGTTTCCAGCACCAGTTCCCCTTCAATGCTCAAAACTATTCCGGGCCTGGTCTTAGTGGTGAAAAACAAGACCGACGGCTCTAAAAACTCTTAAGAGTCGCCTAACCACACCACGTCAAAATCCTTCCGGAAAACCACAGAGAAACAAAGCTACTCAAAAAATACTACAAATTAAAAAACACTAACACTAAAAAACTAACCGATAACAAAAATTACACTAAAAATTTAAAATAACCTAAACAAAACTAGCTCTCGTACATTCAACAACTCAGGCTCCACTTTGGGCGCCAATTGTGAAGCCTGCAAATTGGCGGCTTATGTTTAAACCATGTATGAGAGTCAAACTGTTCAATACTCTTTATTTATAATATTATATATTTACCAGCTTTGAGCTGGCATAAGACAAAGCACAACAAACTTTTCTAGAAATGTACGGCCCGCTAAGTCGAACTACGTGACGAAAAAATATTTTTGCATAGTGTCCCGACGCACCTTATATAGGGCCCCTCGGATGACGCTACTGGTCTCCAACCTAATTGGCTGGAGAAGAAAGCCAGTCAAGAAATCTCTGCGGATTCACTGTGGTGCCATAGTAAGCATCACCAGTCAGAGGTCACCACTTTCGGAGAATTCCAAAGGTGGACAACGCGAGCTAGTCCTCTTGACCTTCCCTAGCAACGTTGGAACGGTTGGACCAAAACAACAAGATAATTCTCTGAAGGCTGTTAACGACAATCCTGCATTTGCTTTTCCCATGTGGAAGAGCATGTCACTGCCCACTATATTTTAGAAGGAAGTAATCTGTGTTTTAGTACAAACAAGTTCTTAAACCCAACAACGATTTTTATTATAAATTAGCAAACATTTTTTATACTTTTGAATTCAGCTGATATTGTAATTTAAAGCGCGATACAAATGAAAATCCAAATAAACTATTAAATTTTCACACTTTTAGCTGCACCAGCAACAAGTATTTACAATAGAAAAATATAAAATAATTGCATTTATGTTATAAGCTTTAAAAATATCTGCAAAATTTAATTATTCTGCACAGCGCTTTGGTTGAAATAGGCCTAATTGGGAATTATGTGTTAGGCATATATGGCATAGTACCAGAGGTAGCTGAGCCTGATGGACAGAAAGCAGAACATTTAGAACCAAAAATACTCGGCCACACAAAATTTTAAAATTATAGAAATTTTAGTTAATTAGAATCAACAGAAGCAAACATTGGTCGAACAGTTAGTTGGTAATTATAACCTAAAGTAAAAATGTTGAAAACTTGGTTTTAGGAAATTTGTTAGGCTACTTTTCTCATAAAGGTCACAACTGTATGTTAATCATTTAGTGCAAACTAAAATTGTATTTTAATAACTAACATTAATATTAGTAACATATTATAATAGATATAAACTTTACCCTGCTAAATACAACTCCCGATGTCAGGAGCAGCTTCAATATTGCTTTTCCTTTATTTCTATTGGACTTTAATTTAACAAAAACTTGATTAAGCTGAGATAACGTTTTCTAGAATTAGTTTATATTTTTTGTAAAAAAAATATAAGAGACTGACACATGTTAAAGTCCAAATGTAATTTGAGATAAAAACACTTCTGATGAAAGAAATATCCACTCTAAATGAATGGTCACAAAAATAACAATATTCTTAGTCATTAATTTGAAAAAACCCCAAATAATTTAAGAATGATAAATTTTCAGCAGCACAAACGTTTTTCTTTTTGTGCCAAGCAAAAGTTACAACAAGCCAAAACCGATAGCAGTGTTGCCAAATTTTGATTAATTTGTTAGAATTAGACCTGAAATGGTGAACCTTTGGGATTAATTAAAATTTGTAATGGTATTATCAACTAAATTATGCCAATAGGTACACTTACAAACAGGTTGTCCCAAAAATAGTAAAATCTTTAATAACTATTTTGCAAAAAATCCAACATCCTAAACAATTCAATGTTGTGAATTATAATAATAATACTTCCCGACCTATTTTTCACTAGACAATAGTGGTTCCCAAATTAATAATCTGGATTTTTCAACTTTATGGTCCATGAGGACCAGAGGGTGAAAAAAAAACTTTTTCAACTTTACAGCCTATGAGGACCAGAGAGGGCTCTGTAAGCCAATAAACTATGAATATAATTTATTTTGATACATCTTGCAAGTGTTGAGTAAAAGATTTGCTCCCTGCCACTAAAGATTCAATTAAATTGATAAAGTCAATTTACCCCCTTTTAAATAACATGGCTCTCAAATATACTAAATAATGCTAATCATGGAATCCTTCAATTTCGCCATAATTTCAAAAAAATTTCTTGACATTTTGAGAAAATATTTCTGATGGCTTAGCAATTTTTACAGTTTAAGAGATTTCATGGTGTTTTTGCAAACATTACTGTAACCAGAAAAACATGAAGCAAAATTATCAAAATTTTTGGGATTTATGACAGGGTTTCAATTTTCAAAATGACTGGGCTGATCCATGAAAGAGGGTCTTTAACAGCAATGATTTATACCGTCGTTTTTGAAACAGTCTGTCATTAGAAAATTAGTTTTGATCATATTAAAAACTTTTCATCGAAAAATTGCAAAATATACCAAAGGATTAGATTTTGTTACTACATGTAATTAATAACATTTGCCAGGCTAAACTGTTCTTTGATTTACATGCCCAACACATAAAACATCATTGTATTCAAAAGTATAGGCCTACTCCATGGGTTTCCTCCCTAACCTTCATGCGTGGTTTTGTTTTTAAAATACCATTTATGGGAACATTGTTATTAATTAGAAAAATTCAGCTGGCAAATAATGTTGAAAATAGCGGCCTGGACAGTAATAGAGATACTGGTTTATGTGGCATTTAGTGAACCGTTTATTTAAAAAGAATAAAGTGTTATATTACAATGTCAGATGTTGACTACTTTTTGTGTTGCATTTGCTGAGTGAAGTCTTGATATTTTAAAACTAATGGTTTACAAATTAAATACTTGCAATATATCTAAACTTTCCATAAACAGCTAAGCCACTATTTGCCACTGGCATAGATTTTTCTCAGCAAAGGAGGCCTTTTGGTAACAATGAACAATAAATCAAAGATTTAATTCTTGACTTATAAGTAATTGACGTGATTATAAGTAGCTGTAAGCTGGAATATCATTTGAAAAAAGCGCAGTAATGAATGTGAACTATGAGTAACAGTCAATGAGAAGTTAACTACTATAATTCTTGCACATAACTTCGTGGGAAGTATCCATCCTGAAAAAAAAGATTGTTCCATTTAAAATTTTTATAAAATGAAGATTCTATGACTGAATTTATTTTGCACATGAATATTTAACTGTATCATTACCTTTATATATACATACCCTTACCAAAAAATAAGTTGAATTTCAGTTTGTATTTAGTTTGTATACACTTTATTAGTTGATATTAACTTGGTATTAAGTAGGCTCAAGTTGTCAGCATATTTCAAGTTACTAGTTGAAGGGGTAATAAATTGTTATTCAGTTGGTAGGAAAATATTTCTTTTGCTAAGTTTGTAATTAGTTGGTTTATAGTAGTTAAAGTTTCTCGCCTCTCGGATCAAAAACAATTGATAGTTGAATAAAAACAATTTGGTTCAAGGAAGAATATTGTTTGCCAGATTTAAGGCTGTGTCCGGTCTTTTGGGGTAGTTTTTGGGAGCCCATATCTCTGAAACGAAGCACTTTAGGACCCATGTTTATTAGACATTTTTTACTCATAGAGACCCATAGAATGCATATAGAAAGTTTCGGTACTCTTATCCGAAACACCCTATATATATATATATATATATATATATATATATATATATATATATATAGGGTGTCTGAAAATATTCGGCATAGGCATTTTTCTTAAAGACCACTTATACTAAAAATCTGAAATTTTTAGGGTATATTCCCTAGTAATGGACCTCTTTAATCTGTAAATTTTAGAAGAAAAAGTATTTATTCACCGACAGGTGCTAGACAAAAATGTTCAATGACAAAGTTGAAGAGAATACTCTGAAACCTAAGAATAAATTTTTTCTGTGAATTTATGGCTTTTAGACCTAGATAATCGGTCACGAAAAATAACAAGTTGGTACCCCCAAAATCATGCATTACTTTGTTTAAGAGTACTTAGTTTTCAACATATCAAAAATAATTTGAAAGGTTATCAAAATTGGAAATTTATTAGTTAACAAGAATGGTCCGATGATTCCCCCTTATGCAAGTCTCGCAACGATAAATCAGATTTTGGAAAGTTCTTCTGACCATATCAGGTGTGACCCTTGATATACCAATTACGCTACTTGCAATTCTTATGCTCAACCTTGGAAATGCTATGAAATAAGTGAGGACATTAATTTCGACGTTGATGTTGTTAGTACCTTCTCCTCGACCTCTTCCATACACATTGAAGTCACGAACAGTATGCTGATTTGAAGAGTTAATCGGATAGCACCTTCTAAATGAACGACAAACCAAAGCAGTGTTTTGATTACTTTCACCAAAATATCACTCTACCATTAACGCGCGCTGCTCGTGAGTATAACGAGACATACTTGATGCGTTCTGATTGAATAACAAAAATGTTTTTAAGCGTTTGCTTTTAATACATTTAAAAAAACTTTGATCGAAGGAGATAAAAAATGTGTTTAAATAAATTAAGATTTTTAGTATAAGTGGTCTTTGAGAAAAATGTCCATGCGGAATATTTTCAGACACCGTGTACATATGTATATGTATAAATACATATATATACATACATAAATACATATATATACATACATACACATACACATATATACATATATATTCATATATATTACATACATAATATATATGTATTTCAGTTTGAAAAACCTTTTTGGTATTTGATTCAATTATTTCATGATTATCTTACGAAATATTTTGCACAACTCAAATTTTTTTTAAACATTTCTTACTACATTAAAACTGACCAGTTAAAGGTTAGAAACTTTGTACAGTGAAAGCAATATGGGTTGGACGGAAATTTTTCTTCCAATATTATTAATGGGAGTATCAACTAAAAGAAAACACGTACTTGCTAACATACACTACTACTACCCTTACCAAAAAATAAGTGGTCTTGTAACTTTTTAAGTTGGTTTTAAGTTGGTATTTGGAACAAATGCCAACTAAATACCAACTAAAAACCTACTTAAAAACCACTTTACACCAACTTAAAACCAACTAAAAGCTTTCTTAAAAAAGACCACTTAAAACCAACTTAAAACTTACTTAAAAAGACCTCTTAATAAAGACCACTTAAAGCCAACTTATTACTTAAAAATTATAAGTAATTATCTGACCACTAAAAACCAACTTAAAACCAACTTCAAAATATGAGTATTTTCCAGCCAACTTAAAAACAACTTATTACCTCTTTAAATAGTTTATTAAAATATGCTGGCAACTTGAACCTACTTAAAACCAACTTAAATGTGAAAACCTACTAAATACCAACTAAAAACCCACTTAAAACCAACTTAAATGTGAAAACCAACTAAATACCAACTAAAAACCAACTTATTTTTTGGTAAGGGTTATTCACCTCAGGCTAAAAACCACTTGTTTGAGCGTTACTCCAATAATAAATTCGTGATGCTGAGGGATTCCTTACCCCATCTAGGGGCAGTAAAATTACTAAACAGTCGCAGGGTTTCCCTTTAAAGATGGACATCGTGGGGAAGTTTTGTCTCTACAGTCTCTAATACCCCATACCAAAAAATAAGTTGGTTTTTAGTTGGTATTCACATTTAATTTGATATTAAGTTGGTTTTAAGTGGTCAGCATATTTCAGTAAACTAGTTAAGTTGGTAATAAGTTGGTGGGAAAATGCCTCTTTCTTTAAGTTGGTATTTAGTTGGTTTTTAGTAGTCAGAAAATTACATATTATTTTTTAAGTTGGCTTTAAGTGGTCTTTATTAAGTAACATTTTAAGTAAGTTTTAAGTTGGCTTTAAGTGGTCTTTATTAAGTAACATTTTAAGTAAGTTTTTAGTTGGTTTTAAGTTGTTTTTAAGTAGGTTTTTAGTTGGTATTTGAAATACAAACTTAAAACCGACTTAAATAGTTCTTAGACCACTTATTTTTTGGTAAGGGACGTTAGCGTATTATTCCATTTGGATCACAATAGCCGTTTAACTTAATTGGCTGGCTTAATTTGTTTTAGGCAACATTTACTAATAACGAAACCCATATTCATTTATACAGGGTGTTACGGATAAGTATGTCATAAATTTTAGGGTGTGTTCATTGGGTACTAATGAGTGAAATATGTCCTATGAACAATTGAACATGGGTCCTAAAATGCTTTGTTTCAGTTTTAGGCCCACAAAAACCAGGCCTTAAAACAACGAAATAGCAGGTAATGGTATTCAGCCTTGAGCCCAATTGTTTGGATTTATTATTCACTTGTTTATAACAGTGAATCGATAAACAATAAAAGTAATTGCTAAAAGTTCCTTATCGAACTAGCTAGAAGAAGTGTGCTAAATCCTACAATGATTTTTTTTAATTCCAAGTTCCATTCCCTTACCAAAAAAAAGTTGGATTTTAGTTGGTATACACAATTTAGTTGACATTAAGTTGGTTTTAAGTAGGCTCAAGTGGTCAGCATATTTCAATAAACTAGTTAAAGGGGTAATAAGTTGTTATTAAGTTGGTGAGAAAATAATTTTTTCTTTAAGTTGGTTTTTAGTGGTCAGAAAATTACATATTATTTGTAAGTTGGTATTTAGTTGGTTTAAAGTAATACCCACTTAAAGTATTTCCTAGACCACTTATTTTTTGGTAAGGGTTACCACAATTCTGTTAGATCAATAATTAACTTTTGGCATTAGCTATTGTGTTTATCCAACTTCACATTACTGGCTATTTTGTTGTTTTGGGGCCCAGTTTTTGTGGGCCTTAAAGCCTGAAACAAAGCATTTTCATAGGACTTTCTTGACTCATTAGGACCCAAATAACACGGCATAAAATTTATGACAATTATTCGTAACACCCTGTTCAGCAAGTGCTTATAGATAAAAGTGGATGTAAAAGCCCTTACCAAAAAATAAGTTGGCTAAAAACCACTTACGACAACTTGTTTTTCAGTTTGTATTTGGGACAAATGCCTACTTAAAAATAACCCTTACCAAAAAATAAGTTGGCTAAAAAATATTTAAACTTGGTTTTAAGTAGGTTTTAAGTTGGTATTTGAGACAAATACCAACTTAAAACCTACTTAAAACCTACTTAAAACCAACTAGAAGTAGACTTAAAACCAACTCTGATTTTGCTTAATGGAGGCAACTTAAAACCAACTTGAAACTTGCTTAATAAAGACTACTTAAAACCAACTTAAAACTTACTTAATAAAGACAACTTAAAGCCAACTTGAAACTTACTTAGTAAAGACAACAACATGTTTAGTGGGTGGCCTACCACCAGGGTATTTGCACTGCAGGCAAGTCAATATAAAGGCGGACTGACAGAAGCAAACCTAGGCCTTTAAACCACTTAACAACTACTAAAATATACATATACATACTCCCTTTAAAACTATATATTAAGGGGGGCGCAAAAGCGGCTAAATACCCCGGGCGCCATTTTCTCTCGCTACGCCTCTGCTGGAACAACACTAGTCACAAGCATGAAATGTGCCCGAAATATTCTGTTAAAGAGCGACCCTTGGACGGATCGTTACAAAGTACCCTCGTAGGTTCTTAGAAATATAAATACGTTCTTTGCATATTTGGACGAGCGTAGTTATTTAGTAGAAAAATATTCGTCAAAAAATTTTAAACCTTCTCGCGATACAAGCACAAACTTAAAGCCAACTTAAAACCAACTTAAAAATAATATGAAATTTTCCGACCACTTAAAACCAACTAATTACCAACTTAGAAAAAATAAGAATTTTCCAGCCTACTTAAAACCTACTTAAAACCAACTTATTACCCCTTTAACTAGTTTCTTGAAATATGCTGGCAACTTGAGCCTACTTAAAACCAACTAAAATGTGTAAACCAACTAAAAGCCAACTTATTTTTTGGTAAGGGCAGCCAACTTAAAAACAACTTATTACCTCTTTAAATAGTTTATTAAAATATGCTGGCAACTTGAACCTACTTAAAACCAACTTAAATGTGAAAACCTACTTAATACCAACTTAAATGTGAAAACCAACTAAATACCAACTAAAAACCAACTTAAATGTGAAAACCAACTAAATACCAACTGAAAACCAACTTATTTTTTGGTAAGGGAACTTAAATTCTCTTAAATAATCAACTTATTTCCAACTAAACCAGAATCAACATTTACATTTAACTACTTAAAAGCAACTTAAATCCTACTTGGGAAACATCTAAAATCCAACTTAAAAATATTATGTAACTTCCTGACTACTAAAAACCAACTAATTATAAACTTAGCAAAAGCAGTATTTTCCTACCAACTGAATAACAACTTATTACCCCTTTAATAGTAACTTGAAATATGCTGACAACTTGAGCCTACTTAATACCAACTCAATATCAACTAATAATGTGTATACAAACTAAATACAAACTGAAATCCAACTTATTTTTTGGTAAGGGAGGGTGTTGTAATTCATCCTGATATTTTTGTCCTAGGGACTGAGCTTAATATATAATCAAGAATGTATTGAAGTTACTAAGAATATTTGAGTATAGCATTAACCCCTGGTACCATCCTCACAGCTTTTGTGGAGAAAGTTCGTCTGCATTTAAAGGGCATTCAAGGTCATACCATATAGCAAACTTGAATGGGAAAGCAGACGAATTTAAGCTCCAAAGGCTGCGAGGATGGGAATCAGAATCCTGTAGTCCAATATTCTTAGTAACTTCAATACATTCTTGATATAATTTATATAGGGATCCCTTACCAAAAAATAAGTGGTCTAAGAACTATTTAAGTTGGTTTTAAGTTTGTATTTGAGACAAATACCAACTAAAAACCTACTTAAAAACAACTTAACACCAACTTAAAACTTACTTTAAATGTTACTTAATAAAGACCACTTAAAGCCAACTTAAAACTTACTTAAAAAATTATATGTAATTTTCTGACCACTAAATACCAACTTAGAGAAAAAGGCATTTTCCCACCAACTTAAAACCAACTTATTACCAACTTAACTAGTTTACTGAAATATGCTGACCACTTAAAACCAACTTAATATCAACTTAAATGTGAATACCAACTAAAAACCAACTTATTTTTTGGTAAGGGTACTTATTTTCATTATAACTAGCGCCAATCATCCCTAGTTCCTGTTAAACTGAACTGGGTGATGGAAGTTAATACTCCTTTATGGGCCTGAAAATTTGCATGAGGATTAAAAAATGGGAGATTATGACGCTGCCACAGGCTTAAAATGTGTATTTGCTATTTTTTACTACTGCTAGCCATCAATGTTTAAATAGAATTTGGTTCATGCTGTTATCAAATTAAACATCGAGATGACATCTTTAACGGGAATATAACCTGCAAAGCAATCTTTATGGAAGAGCCCTTCAATTTTTCAAATTACCCTGTAAAGTGGCGCCAAACATTTCTAAAGCCAAAGGCAAGAGCAGCCAGATCTGCAAACGTTGGTGTTCCACACCAAATATCTGAGGTTATATTCCCTTTAGCTGGTTTAACTAAACATCGTTTGATAATTTCAAACATAGATAGCAAGAACTTAATTAGTTTACTCAGAATGTATGAGTTGACAGAAGCAAAAACTGAAAAATGATTTTAATTAAAACCGCAACTATTTTTCAATTCAATATCAATTTTATTTATATACAAAAGGGACTATATTGAGAGGATGTTTGGGAATTGTATTGAAATATTTTTTCTTGGCACCATACCAACTATTTGCTATTTATGATTAATTAAACAAAACTTTGGCTTTTTTAAAGTTGTTACAGTAAGATAAATCAATATATTAAACTTATTATTTACCATGGTGAATATTAGTAGAAATTATGTTTAATTCAGAGAAAACGGCATGGTATTAGAAGATAAAACTTATTTTTTACAAGACGTTTCGAGCCGAGGCTCTTCTTCAGTCGTTCGTTACGACTGAAGAAGAGCCTCGGCTCGAAACGTCTTGTATAAAATAAGTTTTATCTTCTAATACCATGCCGTTTTCTCTGAATTAAACATAATTTCTACTAAGATAAATCAAACTTTTTCCATAAAAAATTACAAAAAATAAAAAAAACCAATGGTGCTATGCAATTGAGAAACTGGAGTTTCAGTTTGGTAATAGATACTACCAGATCTGGAAGATATTTTCAGTAAACTTAATAGCTTCTTGGTGATACCAACTGAATATTAACTTGATGTCAACTACATTATTATGTATTGATTTCCAACTAGAATGGTGGCTAGATGCCAAAAATGATGAAAATTTTTTGGAGTAGGGAGCAACTGTGGGTCATTATCTCTTTGTATGCATCTGAGAAGGATGTTTACCCATTGACCAAGGTTGTTTATCAAAATCTGTCTTTATAGGGAACATAACCTTTCTAAATATTGACCACTCCCTCCAATGGCTTTTGACATTTTTTTCATTGCTTAGTGGTTTGTTGAGATAATCCGTAAATTTTTGGGATCTTCCAAAGGCAATTTATAAGGGGTTATATTCCCTTTAACCTATGTCGTACTTTAATTGAAATTTGTACTGCCTTATATGATATAACCCGTCACAGATGCCGAAAAAAATTCAAAACATTACCCTTCCATTAATTTGACCTTTCCACCATCCTCTATCATCGCCAGCCTTACTGAGCAAAATGATTCGTTCACCTTTCAAAAAATTAAGCATATTTGCAGCGGTACTTGGAAAATCATGAATAGCAACTGCTTCACCAATGGGAGCTAGAAAAGTTTATGTTAACATAAGATACATTTTGAGATAAGCAAAATATGCAATGTTTGAATAATATGTATATAGATTTTTCTTGAAAATGACTGTCTAAAAACACTCATAACCACAAGAAATTAAAATCAATGAACAATTGATCGTTTCCATAGAAAAAAATACAATTAAAAACAATATAAAATTTTAATAGTTAAAAAAGATAAAAAAAAATTGTGGGAAAAAACTAAACTATAAAGTAGCATTTAATCAGCTAGCTAGGCTAGTTTTTCCAAATTTTGTGGGTTTTTTAACTCTGCGTTTAACTGATTTATGTGCTTTAGAATTAACTAGAATAAACTAATTTGTACCTATTATTGTGGTCCAAAAATTTATAATAGATCCATTCAGGGGAAAATATAAAACTTCATAACTTTTTCATTTAATTCTTTGCCAGGCTGTATGCAAATTTAAAAAGACACAATAGCAGTTAAAATCAGAACAATTAATAAAGGGACTTTTGTTTTCTCAGCATGTGTGTGTGATTATCAAGTAAAGGGTAATAGTCCTAAAATCCATAACTCAGAGACTATACGGACTATAGTACATACTTTTTCAAAAGACAATAGACAATATTAGACCCAAATCTTTCAGTTCATTATCTTTAATATTAACTTATGACATGCCATATTTCCTAACAACACACTGCAATCCTTTTTCACAGACAGGAAATAACTATCCAATAGAGTACAAACTTATACAGTTGGAGCTCATAGTTGCAGTTTTGAAAGGTATCCTTAGAGTTGTATTTAGAAGATTGAAACTTTCTGACAGAGAATTTTCTTCATACCACCTGATCATTTCCTGAAAAAAATTTGCAAATTCACATAAGCATACCCAAAATCATTATGAAACACAAATAAATAAAAAGTATAATTACAACTCAAAGAAAATGGTAAACCACATCCATGGTTCTCTTACATTGTTAGAGAACCATGGATAGTCTTTAAATTACTAAAATAGAAAAACCCACAAAAAAGCTGACAGCTAAACCTCAAAACCAAATTATCTGGGGTGTTAACAATTTTTTTAAAAATGCGCTCTTAAGTGTGCTCAAATTTAAATGTTAGTTCCACTACCCATGTATCCTCACACAGTCAAGTTTCAAGTTAATTTACCGAGAACAAAAAGTATATGCACAAAGAGGGTTGAATTGACAAGGAAACTAATTTAAAAGAGCTTCATGTGGTCATTAGTTGGGTCCATCAGTAGGGCATTCCAGTCCTTGATACTCTGACCACAGACATAAAAATTTATGTTTCGAAGGTGATGCTGCTTTTTAAAGAGCGCATCATCTCATAGCAATTAGAGGTAGTTTCAAAGGTACAAAGACAGACATGAGTGACAATAAAAAATGTATTGTACTTCGTAAAATGAATCTTTTTCACCCACTATTTTCTGTTTGCTGTAAAAAAAGTCATCACTTTTGAGACACCTTATTTTGAGGTACTCTGATGGAGTAATGAGTGTTGGCAAACATTTCTTCAGCTGTAAGGAAGAAACAAGCAAACACAAAAATGGATTTGATGATCATGAGAAACTTCAAGAAGGGTGTAAGACCATAAATGAGATGTAAAAGCTTGATCAGTTGTCGCCTCTTCCAACACACTCTTCTCAACATTTGTTGATGTTCTCAGATATACTTGCAAAAGGGAATATTAAGCACAAAACTAACTACTCAAGAGTAATTATACCCGATAGTAGGGCGAATCATGGAGCAGTAGGCTGTAGATGAACAGTTTTCTTTACATTGAGAGGCATCTTTCATTTGGTTGCCAATCCTAAATCCTGTAAATATCACAATGGAGACGTGGCCAGAGCATCACAGATAGTATATGTGTAGAGAAGGATGAGCTTATGCATCATTTACAGGAAGTCGCCTATAACATTTAGTAGAGGAAGAAGAGTAGTGGACCAAGAGCCTATCCCTGGGGTCAGGGCCGTAGCCAGGACATCGATATAGAGCGGGCAAACCATATTTTAGGAGGGGCGAATTGTCCCAAAAGGGGGCGTCGAAGTTGAGTTGCAGAAAAGGCTAGGTTGGGCGAAAGAGATCCCAGTACGGGCGCCGCCCGTACTGCCCCCCCCCTGGCTACGGGCCTGCCTGGGGTACACCCGAAAGGCCATACTGATTGAGCCCCTTGGGGACAACTGACAAAGAAGGAGATGAAGGAAGCCTATAAGAAGCACAGTTTGGCTTTCAATAATTAATGTGGCACCTTATGAAAAGCTACTTATCCACACATCGAGGCATGAGTTAATTTGGGATTCAGCAGGGGACACCAGATTGTCAATATATGGGCAGTTGAAATAACCGATAATGCATGGGACAGGGTTGGCACAGTTTTTCCAGATTCGAATTCCCCTAATTTTCCAGGTTTTCCCTGACCATCTCTGGAAATTTTCCCCAAATTATTTTGTGCAAAAGGTTTACATACTTTGACTGTAATGCAACTTTTTGAAAAAAATTGTTTGAATATAGCAAAAATAGCTTACCACAATAGTTTTGAATAACTTTGAGCTAGATAAATAATATAACTGACCATCTTCTGTTAATCTAATTCTCATATGTTTGACTTGATTATTGTAGCTATAAAAGAAAAAAGTACCGTTATTCAATTGGCCAACAATTATAGGCATTAATCTTTATTAAATGTTTAAATTTAAATAAGTACACATGAGTGTTTGGATAAGTTTAACTAAAAATCAGAACTGTTTTACATGGAACCATGTTGGATATCAAAGACCTTTTCGGTATCTTTATGATTCATTGAAAAGGTTATGCTATAGTTTACCAACACAGATGCATAAAAATGTTTTCTGCAGTTTATCAAATTACACACAAAAAATACTTTTTAACTTGCCCCCCACCCATCGTAACAAAAATTAAGAATTAGAAAAAGTGATCCCTGTTAATTATAATAGCACCAAAAATTTTCAAATTATATTACATACAATATTAAGCCTTTTTATTGCTTTACCTCGAGAAAAACGTATTAAATGGCTAGTGTTCATTAAAATAGTTTTAGATTCTGGAAAGAGATTTTTACAAACCCCTCCTGAAACATTAAGTAAGGCTTGTATGAACCCCACTTGTCCCATAGTAATCTGAGTAAAACCCTTGCAAACACTTGGTATTAGAAGTGCATGTCACAACATACTTTAGACTTAGTGCATATCCACCATCCGGTTTGGAGCTCATTCTGACTAGAAAAGTGCCACTTTCAAGGGTATCCAATACTCTAATAGCTGTGTCTCGGTCCATTGTTCCTACAAACCTAAAATGGGAGTAGTCCAAAATACTGTTTTTATTTAGCTAAGTATTCACTCCTTTATATAACACAAAAATATATAATTATAATTTTTTTGGATAGACTACTGGAAATCCCCATGTAAACAACATTGTAAATCCTTGCTAAATTCAAGTATTGAAATATTGCTAAAACAGTAGTTATTTTATAGTTATATACACAAAATAGCTTTGAGCAGTATCACAAATTTATTCATAAACACCCATGAACATAATGACAACAATGTAAGTGTTGAAGAGGCAGGACTAAGTTTATAGAATTTTATGACTCTCTCCAATTGGACCAAGAACAAACAATGAGGATTCAGTATAGTTAGGCATAATTATCTCTCTCAAGCCACAACTAGACAGAGTTGCTTTTATCTATTACAGGACCAAAGAGATAGAGCTACTCTTGATGTTTTTACAACCAAATTCAAGATGGGAGTTATCTCAGATGTTTATTTTAATAATCAGCTATTATTAGTAGTGGTTGGGTCTGGCCAAACTATGCACTTCAACCAGAGGTCAATTATGCAGCCCCAGCCTTTTAGACCTGGAAAAGCCCAGTCTCAGAAACAAAGCGCAAGATCTGCTTTGCTGAGATATTGTAAACATCTCTCGTTTCCAACTTATGCATACTAAGATGCTCAAACCTTTGGCCGGCATATAAATCACAGACACAAAGGACATGAGAGCAAGGCACACCCTGCACATAGAATTCCCACTGATGCCAATCATGCAGATGCCTATTAAACTGGCAATGACCTAAGAGTAGACCGGTAACCTACCTGATACTACTCTTAGAGAGCGAAAATAAACTTCTTGGTCTGCTTGACCTGTCTCTCGGCCATAGTACCATGCACTCTTGGATGTTAGTGAGGGGTATTTCTGGCAGTGAAGGAATAAATCGGATGAAGTATAAATAAGCTCGTTCTTTCTTGTCAATACTTGCTATTGTATCACTATATTTTATATACATAAATTTCAATAAACCACAAATTATAAGGCCTAGCTCCTATGGAGTCTAGGTGTGGAGTTATTTACATTGGCCAGGGATCGCATATATGTACCACTACTCTGGCTTACTTTTTATCTTTACCACCTTTATCTAGGTATATTATTTGGCAAAATTGCACTACAACGGCCTCATGTAATTTCGTTTTTTTTTTGGTGGAGAATGTAGCACTTGACGCGTAAATTACGAAACTATTTTTTTGGGCCGCAAATGATAATTAAATTAATTAACTTAATTTTAAAAATTTAGTAATTTTAGGGAATTAGTGTTTTTGTATTTTTTTTGTGGCGGAGAATGTTGCACTTGACGCGTAGATTA
The DNA here is from genome assembly GCF_980474605.1 of Leiobunum rupestre. Taxonomy (NCBI): domain Eukaryota; kingdom Metazoa; phylum Arthropoda; class Arachnida; order Opiliones; family Sclerosomatidae; genus Leiobunum; species Leiobunum rupestre. The sequence goes on along the minus strand of NC_143394.1, from coordinate 23,247,263 downwards.
CCAAACCAATTTTTTTGCTGCCGCAAATGATAATTTTTTAATCAACTTAACTTTTAAAAAAGGCGTCATTTTAGGAGTTTAGTAACGTTTTTCTAAAAAATATTTTCGTCGTGTATCCGTCGACTACACTTTTTTGACACAGCCCCATTCCGACGAAGATAATTCCTTCCAAAACACATAAAAGACGTTACTAAACTCCCCGTATTGGCGCCTGACGCACTTTGAGATTCCCCGTATTGGCGCCTGACGGCGCCGCGCGCTCACTTCGCTCAAGCGCTGGGGGCGCGCAGCGCCTCCCCAACCCCATACTAAAAAAAGCGATGGGTCATCTATAACGCGACCTAGAGGACAGTACCAAGCCTTACGCATCAAGTATATACTTTTAATCTCAACCAGAAAAAAAGTGGCCCAAAAATAGAAAACACCTAGAAAATGAACAAAAACTGCAATTGATTTTATAAAAAAAGTTAATATCACGTGGAATTCATTAGGACACCGAAACTGTGGTGTCGGCGAACACACGACGGAAATAAGTACAACGAAACACGTGATAATGCCCAAAAATTAGAAATTTAAAAAAAATAAATAATAATTTGCGGCCAAAACAAAAATTACCCTCGGCATCTACGTGACAAGGTCTATCAGGCGCAACCAAATTTAATATAAAATGCAATGAAAATCAGAAATATTTTAAATTAAAAAAATTAAATTAAACAATTAAATACTCATTTGCGGCCAAAATAAAAAAATATCCTCGTCATCTACGTGACAAGGTCTATCAGGCGCAACCAAAATTAATATAAAATTCGATGAGGCCGCTGTAGTGCACTTCACCCTATTATTTTAGAGATATGGCCACCTATGCCTTTAAGTGGGATTTCTTTTGATCAGGTACAATTTCTGACAAAGTGAGATTATGATGGTATATTTTCCGCCATGGGGTGATGCCTTAAGTCCTGTCCCTGCAACAGTCTGATTCGTGGAAGGTAGTCGCGGGTGGTTTTCATGGAGGGATTTTTGTGAGAGTATCTCTGATATTCAGATTATGGCCAAACTAATTAAAATTACGACACATATAAAAATGAAACATCTGGATACTATTGAATTAGACTCACTAACAGGTGGGAGCTGGGATTTAATGCCAAACTAAGTAGTCTGGCACTTTAGTATTTTAGCCATGGATTTTAGGCAGATATTTCTGCCATTTGCTTCTATGCACAACTATTGGGGCAGCATGAAGGGTTGCCCTTCTGCCTGTTACTCCCTTCCATCATGTAGAGGTTGAAAGTTGTAATTTGTGGAAGGCCTTATCAGTTAAGTATCCTCCTTCCATAAAAACTTGTCGAGGTTAACGGTAATAGTTAGTGTAGGGAGCTGTTGGCTCGATCTCGTGGCATGCAGGGCTTGCCACCACCCTCCTACGCATTGTAACCCGGCCACCTGAATTAATGGCTTCAAAAGTCGCTTGATGACTTAGGCCTAAGGTGGTGCCTTGGGTATTAGCCTAGCTGATTATTATTATTATTATTATTCATTACCATGATGCCCCTATTACCAGGCACCCAATAGATTCGCTTACCAAAAAATAAGTGGTCTAAGAACTATTAAAGTTGGTTTTAAGTTTGTATTTGAGACAAATACCAACTAAAAACCTACTTAAAAACAACTTAACACCAACTTAAAACCAACTAAAAACTTACTTAAAATGTTACTTAATAAATACCACTTAAAGCCAACTTAAAACTTACTTAAAATGTTACTTAATAAAGACCACTTAAAGCCAACTTAAAAAATAATATGTAATTTTCTGACCACTAAAAACCAACTAAATACCAACTTAAAGAAAAAGGCATTTTCCCACCAACTTAACTAGTTTACTGAAATATGCTGACCACTTAAAACCAACTTAATATCAACTTAAATGTGAATACCAACTAAAAACCAACTTATTTTTTGGTAAGGGTTTGAACTCTACTACAGGTGCTCAGTTCTCAAAGGAGATCAAAGCAGCTAAAAATGAGCTTAGGAGTGATACTTATCCACCCAATTACCCATACTAATAATAATATAATCATAATAGTCATGGGTGTATATTAAAAATTTCATGACAGTATATAATAAATATTTTTCCCAGAGCATGCTACTGTATGTTTACTGCCAACACAGACACAGGAAAACCTCAAATGAGCCAGTTTAGTCTATTTTCAAATAATTTCAAAATTAAAACCTGTCTGTGATTAAATGCACTCTTTTTAGAGAGTTGTGTAATCAGCAGTTGAAATCACCCTCTCCTAGTAATAATAATAATAAAGACTTTGTCTGGAATTATTACAACAGATTAGGATATCTCCTTCAGCATAGCTGATTTTCAAGGGGTCCCCATACCCCCATAAATTTTCATATCCTAATTCAACAAAGACATTGAAGACAGCAACAATTACCAGATAAATTATGTATACAACTGTATTTCAACAACGTACCATGGATGTTCTTCAAGATTTAAGTTAACATATCCATCATGAGGGTTAACTGGTATTTTTCCAAACTGTGTTGGGATGGACACAAAAGGATCTTCATATGAAACGCGTTTCGATGACTAAAAAAATTATTTAATTAATTAACTATTATTGTAATAAAAAATACTGCACGTACTGCAAAATCTTCAACATGACTAGCAGGAAATATTCCTTCTTCACTTGTTCCTTCAAGTCTTCCCTATAAAGACAGTAATAATTTTAGTATTTTCCACTATTTATTTTGAAAATGTGGATTTAGACTTTTTATACACAAGAAATCAAAGGATTTTAACAACAATTTTTGACAACTAATAACAAAAATAAATGGTGTGGCAAAATGTTTTAAAAATTATTCCAAGAAAAAGTGCCCTCTGTTAATACATAATTGTTTCAGTAATTTTAGCAAAAGAAATATTTTAAACAAAAAAGAAGCTAAATTTATGAAATTTTCTAAAAGCAAATTAACATACTAACAAAGCACAACAAATATAAGCAGTATTTAGTGAAATTGTAGAGCAGTCTTACCTGCCACCAGTAAGCATCCACTTTTTTAGTAACGAAGATAACATCACCAATGTCAAATGATAACTGCTTTGGATAATCCATTTGGGCAGCTTGATTATTATACTCTGTTTTGGCACAAACTTTAACTGTAAGAATGAACATAAATAAGCAATCAAGTCTCTCAATATGTCTTGGATAAATTCCCCCCCTCTTCTCATAATATTAATAGGAGGGGTGCTAATGATAATTTTTTTGTAAAGAATTTGTACACTTATAAGATGTTCCAATAAATCTATTATTATTATTATTAATGTATCATAGGAAGAAAATCCTACTGTAATGAAGTGTTATTAATGGCTATGAGATGCAAGATTGAGTAGAAGCGTGTTATAAAATGTGTTGAGAAAAGCTCCCAATAAATATTTTCCAATTTATTAAGAGTTAGCAAGTAACTTGCGCAAAATGTATATAAAATAAAATAAATTTACTCGACAACGAATTTTTCTCGTGCACAAGCTTTAAAAGTTTATTATAAAAACCCGACCGAAAATTAGGGGTGATGTTTTTATTTTTGCACAACGTCAGGAACTTAAGTTGGCATAGGTTTCTCTGCATATTAACGCGTAGGGAGGTGAAGCGGGATGCTAATTACCTCTTGAAAATGGTACCATGAAGGTAACCGAAACCGCGGTCGAGTAAATTTATTTTATTTTATATAATATTTTCCAAGTTAAGAATAGGAAAAGTGAAATGTAAGTAGGTGAAGTTTAGAAGTTACTCATACATTGATTAAGTGAAAGGTGGTGAACGAAGATAACATGAAATGATAAATACTTTCGATAATCCATTTGGGTAGCTCAATTATTATACTCTGTTTAGGCACAAACATTAACTGTAAGAATGGTGTTGATAAAATATGTATCATAGTAAGAAAATCCTACTCTAACGAAGTGCTATTTGTAATAATCCTATTGAAATTGAACATAGACTTGATTAAATATTAAACAATTTATTAATTAAATCATACCAACATTTTAATAGCATGAGAGTTAGAGACAGAATCAGGGTTAAAACCACTTTTTATTATAAAAAAAATATTGAGAAATGAATTAGAAATATTGAAAAAATTAAACTTATACTTCACTTTTTGTCGTAAGTAATGAGAGCTAGTATAAGCAATTAGGGGATCTTAAAATGAATTTTGCGCGTGAAAATACGCCGTCATGTTAAGGTATAAAAGCAGGTAAGTAGGTCTGTTATACCTCACAATGTAAAGGTACTGTCATGCGCAAAAACCTAATTTTGAAATCAGGCAATTTGAGCATTTTCCAAGCAATGAGGGCTAGACATAAGCAATTTGACCATTTTTTATTAATAATTTTAACCGGTTTAAACTACCAGTTACATCCTGCTTAACTAGATTTTAAATTTTTTAAAAAAAGCTGGTTTTTTGCTAACCCGTGACAGAATGAGCAAGATAAAAAACTGACAACCGATTTGCCATCATCAATATCACTCAGGTCAAGGTTATTGGGGTAAAGGTTACCAATTTAGTTGTGATGTCATTAGATCAAAGTTCCCCACAATACTATTAAAGGCTATCTGAGACGCGAGAGTGAGTAGAAGCATATTATAAAATGTGTTGAGAATAACTCTCAATACACATTTTCCAAGTTAAGAATAGGAAGAGTTAAATGTAGGGGCCTTTAAAATTAATTTATACATACATTTATTAAGAGAAAGGTGGTGGACGAAGATAAAATGATAAACCCTTTTGATAATCCATTTGGGAAGCTCAATTAGTACACGTTTGGCACACATTTTTTAATTAATATTGAACACAAATACACTATGTATCATAGGAAGAAAATCCTACTCTAACGGAGTGCTATTAAAGACTATGCAAGACGCAAGTGAGTAGACACATATTATGAAATGTGATGAGAATAGCTCTCAATACACATTTTCCAAGTAAAGAATAGGAAGAGTTAAATGTGGGTGACTATTAAAAACAACATATATATTGATTTAGAGAAAGGTGGTGAATGAAGATAACATAAAATAATAATTGCTTTAGATAATCCATTTCGGCAGCTCGATTATTAAACTGTTTTTGCACAACCTTACTGGAAGTACAAAAAAACTACATCATTGGAAGAAAATCCTACTCTATCAAAGTGTTATTAAAGTGAGCAGAAGCATATTATAAAATGTGTTGCTCTCAATATACATTTTCCGATTGAAGAATGGAAAGTGTTATAATTATTTTCCCACCACTCATTAAAATATATAAAGATAGCCATAACTGAACCCAAGGTTGGAACGCCCCTATGCAGCAAATCGCTATATAACAGTTTTCCCAAGAGTGGGGAATTTGAGATGAAGGGTTGACATGGATGTAGATGGTCAGTTGTGTAATCCCTTCATTTGATTTATTTCGTTTATGCCCTACGTCCAGTTCAGTTTAGGTATGTTGTTAAATAAATACTTTATGAACTTTGTTGTGATTAAAGTTTTAGTTTGTTAAAAGAATAATGTGGATGACCTTTAAAAATAACTTATATTGATTTAGTGAAAGGTGGTGGTAGTTGGGAGGCAGGGGGGTTTGACAAACATCAGCGTTAGCCCTAAGCCCTTCTCATTTACATTTGGGTAAATGCTGTTAAAAAATTAAAACCCTTTTGATAACTTTGGTACATTTACTTCAAATGCTGGTACATTTCAAACATTGTGTACAATTTTTAATAATAAGTAATACATGATTTATGCACTCACATAATGGAGATTGATTACTCATTTGTAATCCATCTTCGTGGAAAGAAGAACTATGGCAAAGATTCAGGGCAGTTACATCAGGTCTTGGAGGTAGTAATGGACTGCCACACTGTCTTACAGTCGAAATACAATCTTTGTGAACTGGAATACAACATGCTACAAAAAAAAATTAATTTTCAAAATAAAATATATGCCACAGTGGATTTTTTTTTTCATACTCACTTTGGCACTTATATCCTTGATTAAATAACCCACTATAAGAAATATATATATAGTACACATAATATATTCAAATATATGCATTTTAATTACCATAAAAGCTTTCCACAATCTGCACAATTAACTGCTTGTTCAAAAGTGTGCAATGCAAAAGCGTGATTTGTGTATTTCAAGGCTTTTGGACTCAAACAATCCCTATTAAGTTGATAATACATGAAAATTCATAAAAACAACTGGTCAAGTAAGGCCTAACAGAAATGAAATTAAGAGCAAAATTCAAATGTTATGTGTAGGACTTTTTCAGTTGAGACATTTTCGCATCTTTTCCTAAATTCTTTCATTAAAAAGTTAGAGATATACAACAATTTTCATTTTATTATTTCAAAAAGGCTAATTTAAAATCCGGTGAAAGAAATAAAAGAACAGAATTCAAAATAGCTTTTCCACTAGCTTATCACTATACTCCTACGCATTGTAACCCGGCCACCTGAATTAAAGGCTTTAAAAGTCGCTCGATGACTTAGGCCTAGGGTGGTGCCTTGGGTATTAGCCTAGCTGATTATTATTATTATTATTATTATTATTATTATTATTATTACTTCAACAAAACTTCCTAAGGTGCACGGTTTCTAGTAATGTCTACAAATATTAACAATTATCCTAATACCTATTCCAAACAATTCAGCCAGTCCCAAAACCTACATTTTTCAATAATAATAATTATAAGCTATTACATACACTTCAATTATTTTAATGGGGTCACTTTTAAAATAATAGCACTGGCTAAGTGTTAAGTTATAATATATCTTTACCTTTAACCATGGCAAAAATATAATTTATCTGATATGTCCCTCAAATCATAGTTGAATTTGACTTTAAAACAATTAGAAAACATGTTTAAGCACTGTTGCAGCTTCCTAAAAATTTTAGTTGCATTTAAAGGAAGTATAATCTCTAAGGGTATGTTGGGTGCCCCAAGCTTCAACAAAACTCTACCCAAGCTAAGAGCTGATGCCCAAGTAAGCCTTCTACTCTCACCAGCCACAAGGTTAGGGTTTATTCCTCTCCTTCTTTCAAGCGGATTGAAAGTATGACGTTTTACCCCTCAATTCTGAGTTGGTAAATTGTTATGTAATTGAGAGCAAGCAATAATAGACGATACTGAACTGTCAAAATTATTTTACGGAAATGAAAATTTGCGGAGATATTAATTTATTGAAATTAACGTTTTTCGCCTACTAACTAATTGTTGTAGGTTAAGTAGGATACGCGATGAGGGCAAAATATCAACACACCAACGCACGTCCGTTTTTTTAATGTTCTTTGGATACTTTAGACGATACTGAACATTTCGGTGTCAAAATTAATCATACAATAACAAATTAAGAGACATCCCAAGGTGTTTTTCCTCAATTTGTCTCAAAGTCAGGTTTTAGTTAGACCCTCAGGTACCTTGAAGACACATAAAGGGAAAAGTTTCAATGACCATTCGTTTTGAAATAACAACCAACAACGTTTTTCGCAACTCAAGCTTAAACTAAGGATCTCCCCCCCCCCCTAAAATTGGGTAGAATCAATAAATATTGGTAAAATCAAAAACATTTCAGTAAAATCATAAGGGTTTACAAACCGTGATTTTACCATGCTATTTTATGCAAAGAAAGTTTAAACTTGAATTGTGAAAAACATTTTGGATTGCCATGACAAAACGAATGGCCATTGAAACTTTCCCTTTTAGAAGCTTTCAAGGTACATGGAGGTCTACTTAACCCCCAAATCTGAAAAAACATCAGGTTAGAAACACCTCGGAATGTCTCATTATAAGTGTTGCCGCCTAACGGCAACGCAAGTTTGCTTCTTTGGTAGCACGTGGTGCCATCCCAATCTCATTCTTTGCTAATCATGATGGGCCGTCTAGCATCATGACCTAGAGGACATATAAATATACTTTGTCTCCAACCAATATTACACAAACGGAAAATTTAGTGTATCCTACTACACCACAATGTTCAGTATCATATAAAGTATCCAAAAAAAATCTGACACGCGTTAGTGTGTTAAAACTAAACCATGATCGTCTCAACGAAGTCATCATTCCTAAATATAAATATATTCTTACTTCTAACTCATCAATTTTAAATTTTTAAAGGGTTATAGGGAGAAATTACATTTGTTTCCCCCAGTTCCTACACCTATGTAATTAAAAATTGAGATGAGGGGCTGACCAGTCTGCATAATTAATCGGTATAAATTTATTGTCAACAGTTCATATCTCAACCTAATCTGTACGTATAAGCTTACTTCGCTTACTCTTTGCATCAGTGTATAGGAAAACTAAGTGATCAGCCCCTCAAATTGAGCAGTCACAATTAAGATAATAATGCTGCATGCTTCAATCACTGCAACCCTGTTTTTAAAGAAGGACAGTAATTACAAAGCTTTCTCAATTGCACTTATCCACTGAGCCTTCTTTTCTTCAGTTTTGGCATACATTGTGTAGACTGTTTGCTTGTTGTTTTGAACTAAGAACCAGTAATGGCACCACTAAAAAAAAATTTAATTTTACACAAAAATTAACAGTAAGAAAATAATTGTGTCAGTGAATTATGGTACATGAGATGAAAAAAACTGGAGAAAAAACTATATTTTGCATTCAGTGAAACAAATGATTTAACAATCTATTAATAAACTTATTTGGTATTTGAGTAAATGTATATTGTTAAATGTCACAAGCCAATGTGTCTAAAACTAATACTTAAACCTAGGCGCTACGGTAAAGTGACAACAAAGCCTCATGCAGGGCCTTATTTTAGTAGCAGCTGTAGCTGAACTACACAAACACCTATATTTTTACCTTATCTTTGGATCCACACTTCGCTGTATTAACATCTTCAACTTTAAACTCAGATAGGTGTAAAGCTTGTTTATAGGTGAACTGTTCACCCTTAAAAGAGAAAAAAATTTAATTAACAATAATCTCAATAAAGGGTAAATCCCACAACTGATTTTCCAACTTGGTTCATTCACCCTACTCCAGTTAAATTTGCTAATGCCCAAAACTAGTCCAATGTTTTCGCAGCGTTATGGATAAAAAATTGGAATGCAAGTTCTGAAGTACTATTGAATTACAAAGTAATTCCTCTGCACAGCGATTTTTGGTTTATTTAACATCAGCAATACTCGTATCAACTAACTCTCTTCACAAAAAACTGGCCGGACTCTCTTTCTCAACACATGGGGGAGATGACGTCATGCCGACTACGGACTCTGGCAACTACCATGCCAACAGGCGGAGAGAGAGAGAGAGAGAGAGAAGAGAAAAAATACAAACACTCCGAGGAGCGACACTATTCCTCTCCTCCCACGGTCGCTTCGTCCCCCCTGGAGTCCCAGTTCATCACAACTGAGTCTAAATTTTTTGAATGTGTGAGCCTGTTGCACAAATACACAAATGTTCTGAGTGCTTCTGCCTACATATTTTGAGGGATATTAGAATCATACAAAAGAGTACGAACACCATCCAACGCTGTTCTATTGAACCTCTCGGGCAACACTGTTCATTTGGGGGGTGTACGTGTTTGACCTTTGTAATTTAATACCATCCTTTGGACATGTTCAAATTTTATTGAACAGAATTCTAAACCATTGTCAGTTCTGAGCTTCTTTTCTTCGAATTCTGCAAAGATTTCTCTTTAAATTACCTTCATGGGGATTTCTAAAATTTCCGATAAGTCGACAAATCACCCCTTCCTCATTTGGAATAGGCTCCACTTGTATAATCCCAGTGAAGACTGCTTTACATTGCTTATAATAGCCAACAATCTTGGCATAATTTGGGTCTTTAGTTAAGCGAGCTCTTTTAAAAGACATAACACAAGGGATCTTAGTTTCTTTGGAAATATATTCCTGAATTATGTCTCCCCAAATACCAGGTCTAAAAATGGTATATTCTCTACTGTTTTTAAGCTTAATTTGCTCACGGTTAGCTAAGATAGAACGAAAAATGGCGGTTGCGTTTTTATTCGTAATTCAGATTAACGCATTTACGTTTTTTCCAAACATTGTGTTTACGATTGCATTTAATTGCGTCTAGCCGCTTTACTGTTTTTGTAAAAAAAAACAAAGATTACACATATTTGCAACTCAAAACTCTACATTATTTCTAATAGTAAATATATATACAGTAATCAGCTAGGTCAATACCCAAGGCACCACTTTAGGAATAAGTCTTCAAGCGGTTTTAAAGCCATTTACTCTTGATGTTGATACTTAAATCAGACGTTACGTTAGCCCCCACTTTTAATTGCGATTATCTCATTCTCTAAGGTGTCGCATTGAAAAGTAAGAGTGTCACATATAAATAAGCGTGTTTCGAGACCTCAATTACAATATTGGGCCGACATTAGACCCCCCTTTATCTCATTAACTAAAGTGCCACATTGGAAAGTAAGAGTGTTGCATTGGGGTCAAATAAGCGTGTTAACATGTTGATAGTTAATAGTGGGGGAGGGGGCTGTCGTTAAGCTAGCCCCCCATTTCTTTTAACTATTCTTAAGTAAAAGTTATGTCTCTTCTACTTTTTTTGGTTTCGCATTTATTGATAGGAGGGTCAACTTAATGGAGCCATTTTCATCATTCTTCAATTGAGGTGTGTAAGAAATTAGACACCAAAGATTGTTTGAATTTTGATAAATCATGTGCAAAGAATTAATTATATTTTGTTGAAGATAAAAAGCGTTATCGGCTTTTCTCGTTTAGTTTTTTTTAATAGGTTAAAAAATGTTTATTGTAAATAAGATATATTTTTAATCACTAATCTTATATTACTATTTTTTAACCTTGTGTATATATATTCGCTTACAGCGTTTATTATTATCGTCACTCCTAATATGTCGTTCATCTTGTAAAGTATTCATTCTTAATAAACGTTTGTCATTTTAAATTACTACGTTATGATTTCTTACTAGTTTCAAAAGTTAGTTAGTGTAGGGTAGCTCTGCTGATTAACATTGGATTTAAAACTCCAATATATTTAAACAAATATTGTTAAGGGTTTCAAAGGTCAAACCGGTTTAAAAAAAGATTATATTAAGGTCTAAAATATTAACTAAACTATCTCCAGATTCCTCTTCTATACCTGCAAAATGAATGAAACGAAAGAGCAAAGACGTTTTGGTAAAATATATAAATATCTGTTGCGAAACATTTTCTTGAAAAGTGACACTTAAATAACTTTATCTTAAAATTAGTCTTCAAATTATTAACAGTTACAGATTAGAGAATATAGTTACTAAACGATAGAACGAGCCTACATTGGAAGCTTAATTGCTTAATTTGCTTAAAGAAAGCCCACATTTAAGCTTAGGAGTTTCGGACTTAGCACAGAATAATAGTCACTGAATTACAGAAGTCAAAGAAACTTTTTCGTACAAAAGTCTTAAACTGGGGATTTAAAAGTTAATATTTAGTTATTTTATTCACAAGAATTAATCGGTACAATTTTTCAAAAGACAGGTCAAATTAGTGGAATGGGTTTATTAGTAAAAGTTGGGTGGTTGGGTTAGACCCATACCTAGCACTTCGACCAGAGGTCCATTTGTGCAGGTGGAATGGGTTTAGTCCCATGAATATTCGTAAAACAAAGGTAATCACAACCTGCCTAGGTGACCTTACCCTTACCATAAAATAAGTTTTTAGTTGATACTAAGTTGGTTTCAAGTAGGCTCAAGTTGCCAGCATGTTTCAATAAACTAGTTAAAGGGGTAATAAGTTGGTTTTAAGGTGGTTTTAAGTTGGCTGGAAAATACTTATTTTTTTAAGTTGGTAATTATTTGGTTTTTAGTAGTCAGAAAAGTACATATTATTTTTAAGTTGCCTCTAAGTTGGCTTTAAGTTGCCTCCATTAAGCAAAATCAGAGTTGGTTTTAAGATGCCTCCATTAAGCGAAATCAGAGTTGGTTTTAAGTCTACTTCTAGTTGGTTATAGTGGTTTTTAAGTAGGTTTTAAGTTAGTATTTAGTTGGTAGTGGTCTCAAATACCAACTAAATACCAACTTAAAACAAAGTTTAAGTAGTTTTTAGAAAACTTATTTTTTGGTAAGGGGTATTCTCTCGACTTAAGTGTATTTGTACTATGGAGAAACCTTTAATACTAGTAAGCTTTATGTGAATATTGTGTTCAATTAAAAGACCTAGAAATGCCTCCTTTTTCTTTGCAACAAATTTTAAAGGACATTAATACAATAAAAAAATTAAACTTTACCCCAAGTATTTTGTCCATCATCTAGATAACATGCAGCAAGAAAAAAGCAAGAAGAAAATGTTAGCCATACTTCCAAAATATTCACAATAATATTCAAGTTTGAAATTAACATCTGTATCCACTTACCAAAAAATAAGTTGGAGTTCAGTTTGTATTTAGTTTGCATACATTAATATTAACTTGGTATTAAGTAGGCTCTAGTTGTCAGCATATTTCAAGTTACTAGTTGAAAAGTGGTTATTCATATTCAGTTGGTAGGAAAATACTTATTTTGCTAAGTTTGTAATTAGTTTGTTTTTAGTAGTCAGAAAATTACCTATTATTTTTAAGTAGTTAAATGTAAGGGGTTGATTCTGGTCTAGTTGGAAATAAGTTGGTTATTAAAGATGATTTAAGAGATTCCCTTACCAAAAAAAAAGTGGTCTAAGAACTATTTAAGTTGGTTTTAAGTTTGTATTTGAGACAAATACCAACTAAAAACCTACTTAAAAACAACTTAACACCAACTAAAAACTTACTTAAAATATTACTAAATAAAGACCACTTAAAGCCAACTTAAAACTTACTTAAAATGTTACTTAGTAAAGACCACTTAAAACTAACTTAAAAAATAATATGTAATTTTCTGACCACTAAAAACCAACTAAATACCAACTTAAAGAAAAAGGCATTTTCCCACCAACTTAAAACCAACTTATTACCAACTTAACTAGTTTACTGAAATATGCTGACCACTTAAAACCAACTTAATATCAACTTAAATGATAATACCAACTAAATACCCTTACAAAAATTTCACACAACCAATTGGCAATATTTTGTCAACTATAGAGAAACTTCGACTTTTTGGGGCAACTAATAGGCAACCAAACACAACTTTATTTGTTGAGACTTTCTAGTACTTATAAAGAAAATTAATGGTTTAAAGGTTGCTATAATGTTTGTCAAAAATCACCTCAACTGTTGTCTCCTAAAGATTGCCTTAAAGTTGCTGTTAAAACATTGCAGGCTGAATATTCAGCAAAAAATATAGTAAATGATAAAAAGGTATAGGATATGCAAAAGGACTACTCAGGGTGACACAAGACGAGTTTCAAAAATTGCCACAAAATTATAAACATGTTGCCAAAGACTATTGATATAAGAAATCAGTGGCTTCGCGCGCAATAGATGGCGTTTGAATTTCGTCAGTTTCCCGCGCGAATTGAAGACATAGAGAAAGCTACAACGCGTCATCCACTACCTGATTTTCTGGGTGAATTTTCCAAACACCGGTGGGGCTCTTTCACTTATATCATGGAGAACGATGCCATTTTGGACGATTTGAAAAGGAAATACGAAAGTAATTATCATAAATCACATAATTTACTTATTTTTCTCGAATCAAACATTTAATTTTCGCATGTGATTAGTTTTAGAAAGCAATAATGAACGGTTAGAGCTGGAAAACAAACTTCTCCGAGAAGCTTTATTTGGAACCACAGAGGCAAAGTAATAAATATCAGATATTTATATTACCAAGAATGTATTTATTTATTTATACTCAGGGAGAATGAACATGTCGAGACTATCGACGGACACGTTGAGCCCCTAACCCCGTCACGCTAAGGGGGGGGGAGGAGGCGTTCTTATTTTTTGCGTCCTCGCAGCGGCAGCGTTAATCGCGTCGAAAAACGTAATTTATAAGAACCAATGAGATTGCAGTATTATTTGATTTTATTAAAGCGGAGGAGCATACCGGGGGCCCCAACGGGTGGAATTAGAGAAACGCAAAAAATAATCTCGACATATTCATTCTCCCTGAGTATAAATAAATACATTCTTGGTACAACAGAACGGAAACGACTGCAAAATTAACCCATTTTTCGAACTGGTTGATAAATGGCTAAAAAAAGGTTGGCACCGCAACGCCACCTAGAACCGTTTCGGTCGCGAATAAAAATATATTTTGTTTGTGATTTCATTTCCATAAATGAACTTTAAAATCCCACATTTACAGTCAAATTGAAAAGTTTTTACCACCTTTTATTTTAAGCATAAAAATTTTGAAATATGATTAGAATTCGATAGAAACAAGTTGTTGATGAAATTCATTACCCTTCTATTATTATATACGTCTGAACAAAAGTGGATAGACAAAAACAATCCACTTTTGGTCTGAACTACTAACTATAGAATCTATAGTATTGATAAAATATGAGTGGTAAATGTTAACATGACACTGATTAGTATTTTAAAATTTAACCAATTTGATTAAACGTTTTTTCACCAAAAATATGTAACCACAATCCTTATTTCCATGTACCATATAATGGTGCAAAGTTTAATTTCTACAATTAATTTTTATAGGGACCAATAGAAGTACCAATGCAAACCGAAAGCAAGCTTGTAAGTCTGATTGTTTTTGAAATGATATTTTGTCATTTAGTCATTTACATTATCAATACAGGTAGAATTAGTTGAGGGGTGTGGTTACTATGTTAAACCCCAAGATCTGGCCAAAATTAAACTGCAAGCCTCAAAAAGTGTATCAGCCGCAATTGGTGCGATTTTAAGATTGAAGTACACCACCGGGGAATTGGCGAAACTTAGTGCTAAAGGAAAAGGGGCAAAAAAAGGGATAGAGCCGGTTGTTTGGGATGCAATCACTGGTGTGTATGGTTTTTATGATGGTTTTAAAATATTAAACTAATTATTTTTAAAGAAAAATTTGCGAATTCCTTAAATTGATCTTATCTTTTGTAAACATTTTAATATATTATTAATATAAATTTGATATGAGATATATTTCATTTTAAAACTATAATTTTCCAGAACATGTTTATTTAGGTTTTTTTTCTGAAGGACTTATTAGTGTAGACTAATTATATCGCTCAGTCCTGTTGGCTGGTCATGTCCAAACCCAGTTTTAATTTAATTACATGTAAAATGTAATGGAAAATATATATCTACTCCTGAAATTTAATATTTTAAGATCCTTATTTAAATAAGGGATTAATTTATTTTAAAGATCAAAATTAAGTTTGCTGTTACTATACATTTATATCTTTTAGCATTCATTGGAAAGTATTTCAAGACTTCTAAATTTAAGGAGAACTATTTAGTGAAAAAGATTAACAACAAAGTGACTGTGGCCGTGAGGCAAATGAGGAAGATAAAAGCCAAGGAAAAGTGTGGTGGTGAAATGAACCCATTGCAAGGAGAAAAAACTAGTGACAGTGACATGTCCGAATATTCTAGTCTCTTGTAAAGTTTGTTTAATTTTAATTAAAGTTAATTTTGGTTGTATATCATTTTTTAATTATTTTACTACAATTACTACTAATTAGTGGTTCAATACGCACAATGGTTGAGCAACGTTTTGACAATATACGCACAACGGTTGGGCAACTTTTTGACATTCATAAGCAATTTCCCATTGATTTTAACGCTATTTTCAAGCTACTTTTGGAAACAATTTTTACACAACTTAAAATCAGGCAACCGTTGCGCAACTGTGGAGCAATATTTCGGTAACTTTTTAACAACCTTTGAAGGCAATTTTTGGAAGATTTAATGCAACAACTTTTTAACGATTATTAGGCTAACGTTTTTCGGTAAGGGGATCCTCTCCAAATATTTATCTTCATTACTAGAAATTTATAATAACTATATACAACTACCGATCCTTCTTATTACAATGACTAAAGAAATAGCACAAGAGCAGAATGACCAATATGGTTGTAATAAGTCTTTATGGGACAGTGTGAATTTATTTAATAATAATAAATATAAATAATAATAATAATTCTCAAGGCACCATCATAGGTCGAAGGTTAAATGTAATCAAGGTTATGATTTTGTGAAAAATAACATACAAAATTATTCTTTCCATAAAACCAATCTCCAGAGGAATAACATTTTGAGAACTTTTTATCTATTTCAATATAGTTAGCCTAAAAAATTCAAAATTAAAAAATTTCTGGTTCAACTTACCCGTGTAGATTTACACATCAACAACACTCGGTTGAAGACAAAGATATGCCTAGAAACAGACTGAAATTAATGAAACTGACTAGCTGTTATATTATAAAACAGTTTCAAGGAAAAAAAGCAAAGGTGTATCAACAATAAAATAAAACTTTATCATAGCATTACCTAATCCTACATTTGTTGTCATCATGTTTCTTGATTTTGATATCACCATCAATTAACAGTCGTCCATAATCTTTCAGTTCCATATTTTCGGGCTAGAAAGTAAAATGATTAAAATAAAAAAAATTATGGAAAAAATTAAACAATTTTAGTAATGGAGTGCCAAATCCAGATTCAGACCAAGGCACTGAACATTGGTGTTGTGGTTTCTATATTTCACAAAAAAAAAAGACATAACTACCAACTAATTTTTTTGCTCATTATCAGCTAGGCTAATACTCACCACCCTAGGCCCAAGACATCTAGCGACTTTTATTGCCTTTAATTCAGGTGGCCAGGTTAAATTGCGTAGGATGGTGGTGACAGGCCCTTCATGCCATGAGAGCCAGCTACCTACACCCACTAGTACCATTAACCTCGACAAGATTTTATGAAAAAGGGAAACCAAAGAACTTGGGGGAAAACTCCTTAAACCAGTGGGGGAGAGAACTTGCAAACTCTAAGCAGGAGTGGTTCAGAGTTCTTACCCAGTCCCACAAGCTGGGATTAAACCTGGCTCCTCTGGCTGCGTAGTTAAAGTGTTAACTGTTAGAAATAGTTTTATACTTTGCAAAACAAAAATACTTATGTCTAGTCCTGCGTAAAAATTCACCTTCATCCCTCGTCTGCTAAAAATATAGTTTTGGTTATACACTAACAAGTAGATGACCCGAGGTGGTAATCTCCGATTTTGTTCAAACATAAATTCATAAATATTTTTACCCAATATTAAGTAATTATTCAAATTTCATAATTTTTAATCCCTTTTGATCCAATGGATAAAAATACACTAAAAATTGATCGGGTTTAACCTATTTTATTAATTTCTTAAATTTAAATTGTTATAAAATAAAATTAGATGTTTGTTTGACAATTATATCATTTTCTTCATTTTCTCTAATTTTTAACCATTTGAACCTTTTTAATCAATTTTAATAAAAGTTTCAATTTTTAAATTTTTTTTAAATTATAAATTAATTTACAAATTTTTTAGAATATTTAGCCAATTACATAGAAGTGAAGAGAAGCACATTGTGAAAAACTAAATGATAAGAGACTTAAAATGGTTTTAAAATTCACAATTTATTTATTTAAAAAATACAACGTTTCGGAGGAACTGTTCCTCCCCTTACCAAAAAATAAGTTGGCTAAAAACCACTTACGACAACTTGTATTTCAGTTTGTATTTGGGGCAAATGCCTACTAAAAATAACTTAAATCGTCTCTACCCTTACCAAAAAATAAGTGGTCTTATAACTTTTTAAGTTGGTTTTAAGTTGGTATTTGGAACAAATGCCAACTAAATACCAACTAAAAACCTACTTAAAAACCACTTTACACCAACTTAAAACCAACTAAAAGCTTTCTTAAAAAAGACCACTTAAAACCAACTTAAAACTTACTTAAAAAGACCTCTTAATAAAGACCACTTAAAGCCAACTTATAACCTACTTAAAAATTATAAGTAATTATCTGACCACTAAAAACCAACTTAAAACGAACTTAAAAAAATGAGTATTTTCCAACCAACTTAAAAACAACTTATTACCTCTTTAAATAGTTTATTAAAATATGCTGGCAACTTGAACCTACTTAAAACCAACTTAAATGTGAAAACCTACTAAATACCAACTTATTTTTTGGTAAGGGTATTAATCAACTTATTTCCAACCAAACCAGAACCAACATTTACATTTAACTACTTGAAAGAAACTTCACTACTACTAGGGAAACATCTAAAAACCAACAATAATATGTAATTTCCTGACTACTAAAAACCATCTAATTACAAACTTAGCAAAAGAAGTATTTTCATACCAACTGAATAACAACTTATTACCCCTTCAACTCCCTTACCAAAAAATAAGTTGGATTTCAGTTTGTATTTAGTTTGTATACACATTATTAGTTGATATTTAGTTGGTATTAAGTAGGCTCAAGTTGTCAGCATATTTCAAGTTACTATTAAACGGGTAATAAGTTGTTATTCAGTTGGTAGGAAAATACTGCTTTTGCTAAGTTTTTAATTAGTTGGTTTTTAGTAGTCAGGAAATTACATAATATTTTTAAGTTGCTTTTAAGTAGTTAAATGTAAATGTTGATTCTGGTTTAGTTGGAAATAAGTTGATTAATAAAGAGGATTTAAGTTACTTTTAAGTAGGCATTTGTCCCAAATACAAACTGAAAACCAAGTTGATATACAAGTTGTCCTAAGTGGTTTTTAGCGTCCTTTTTTTTGGTAAGGGCTAGTAACTTGAAATAGGCTGACAACTTGAGCCTACTTATTACCAAGTTAATATCAACTAATAATGTGTATACAAACTAAATACAAACTGAAATCCAACTTATTTATTGGTAAGGGGATCCTTCTTCAGACTTGTAAAAATCCCTGAAGAAGGAGGAACCATAGACATAATAAAGAAATAGACACCTTACGCGGAGTTTGATTTGCCAAAAATATACGGGAGCGATAACTAGCAGACAACCGGTATTTGTTCCGTATTCCTGTGGTACCACGTTTAAGCGACGCCTGTCGATTAGGCGAGAAAATACAAAATCATCACGTGATACGTCACACATGTTCGTGTTTGTAATCTTTTAGGTACTCTGACGTGATTCGCGAATATTTTGGCTGTGAGAATTTAAAATAAGGTAAATTTTTATTATAATTTTTAAATAAGTCAATTAATTCTTTCAAAACCCAAATAAAAAGCAGCAGATGATCTTATAATTAAAAACAAAAAATTCTATTTGCGAAATGATATTTTGTCAAAGGCTTAAGTAACTATCCGGTTTGTTGTGGAACTTGTGGTTATGGCTTGTTATGGGAATATTCTGAGATTCTAAATTGTAAACAAAAGTAAATGGAATTTTGATGAAAAGGATGATTCTACCTTGGATTAAGAATGATTCTACTAAAGGTATGTAGCTATTGTTCTTGAAATAAAATTAGCTTTGACAATTTAAGTCTGATGGCTTGACCCTTCATTTCTAGATTTTTGTCCTTCTCTAATTTGTGGAGTCTGAGCTTGCAATTTAAATTAATAACTTTCTTAATGATGATGTTCGATTCCAACTTCAGGATCAAACATGTTCATGGTGATCTGGTAAGATGTCCATGCCAACAATATTTCATAATACAGCAAGTTCTAGTTCTTAGACTACATTTCTTTTATAGAGAGAGGAATATCTCTTCATAACAACTAAACAAAATTGGCTAAAAACCAAGGAGATCTTACTCAAATTATAATAACATAATAAAACCTATACGAAATGATCCTTGGTCAAAATTTAAAGGTGAGAAGTTAGCATCACCGGTTTTTTCTATTTCACTTTCAACTGGATGTAATTTCTTTAAATTAAATAAAAAAATTATTTTGACTATTTTTACTTGTTTTAATTCTATGGAAACCAAACCAGAGTTGGAATGGCTTTTGGTGTGACCCACCTTTTGCCATTTACAATTTGTATATCCCGTTTTAAAAAGTGATCATTACAAATTAAATCATGATTTGAATGTGTCGCGATTTACAGCAATTGTCCATTGAGAAAGTATTGTAGGTTTCGTTATAAAAAGATTTTAAATAAGAAAGAATATTCATCGAAATAATATGATAATTTAATCCTACTTATGGAATGAAACCTTTACTTGTTATTGCAATGCGTAAAAACACTAAAATTAACCTTTTTTTACCAAATAAAAACCAGATTTTTAGTAGAAAACACTTTTTCTATAACTTTTTAATATGTTAGCTAACATAAAAGTACTACCCGTTTATCAAATTCACCCCTAAAGTTTTTGCGTCTGATTTTAAACCGGATAAATATTCCTAAGCGTTAGGTACTACATGGCCTAGGCCAAGCGCTCACTACTCCTCGTAACGTCTCTGTCATGGCTTCCACGAGCCTTTGCTTCGTAACGGAGACAATTCCTTGTGGAAGGCAGGACGGATACGAAACAGAGAGCCAGTGGGCGCCTAGTCCAAAGCGCCACTTAAGTTTAGGGGCGCTTTATAAGTAGGAATAAACTATCATATTATTTCAATGAATATTCATTCTTATTTAAAAATCTTTTTATAACTATAGGCAGGATCGAACATCATCATTCAGAAAATTATTAATTTATATTGCAAGCTCAGACTCCACAAATTAGCGAAGGACAAAAATCTAGAAATGAAGGGTCAAGCCATCAGACTTAAATTGTCAAAGCTAATTTTTTTTTCAAGGACAATAGCTACATACCTTTAGTAGAATCATCCTTTTCATCGAAATTCCATTTACTTTTGTTTACAATTTAGAATCTCAGAATATTCCCATAACAAGCCATAACCACAAGTTCCACAACAAACCGGATAGTTATTTAAGCCTTTGACAAAATATCATTTCGCAAATATAATTTTTTGTTTTTAATTATAAGATCATCTGCTGCTTTTTATTTGGGTTTTGAAAGAATTAATTGACTTATTTAAAAATTATAAAAAAAATTTACCTTATTTTAAATTCTCACAGCCAAAATATTCGCGAATCACGTCAGAGTACCTAAAAGATTACAAACACGAACATGTGTGACGTGTCACGTGATGATTTTGTATTTTCTCGCCTAATCGACAGGCGTCGCTTAAACGTGGTACCACAGGAATACGGAACAAATACCGGTTGTCTGCTCGTTATCGCTCCCGTATTTAACCCCCGTAGAATCTTGGGTCTATTTCTTTATTATGTCTATGGGAGGAACAGTTCCTCCAAAACGTTGGATTTTTTAAATAAATAAATCGTGAATTTTAAAACAGTTTTAAGTCTCTTATCATTTAGCCAACTACAGGCAATTTAATTCATTTTCTCTTACATTTTTCATTTAAAATCGTTCTGATTTACTTTAACTCATTTTTATCACATTGATCAAAATATATCAAGATTTGATCAAATAAATGAAATTTACCCATTTTTACCTGATTTAAATAAATTATCTAATTTAATTTAATAAATTAATTTAATTTTTTTTAATTTCTGATCAAAATTGATCAATTTCTAATTTTTTTCAGTTTTTTATAAATATTGCTGTTTAACAAAAAATTCAAATATTTTTCAAATTATTGCCCATTTTATATTTTTTTTTAATAAATTTGGTCATTTTTTACTCATTTTGATCCAATAGCTCTTTATATAAAATAAGAGAGGTCACGTGATTACGTTAGATTCATCGTGCAGTTCAAGTTAGAGAGTACGCGCATATTTTTGTTTTTGTTGAGCTAGCGCGAAAACGCATGAGACCCTCTACACGGAAATATTAGGAAGCACGCGCTCCAAAACATAACACTTTTTATACATTGTAACCGTTTTGCCTTCCCAAATTGTATCCCGTAAAGGATGTAACACGATTAGGGTTCAGGCTCAGCTAGCTAGTCTTATAAGTGAGAATCACCACACGAGTTAATTCAGTCAAAAACAGGTTTAATATTCAGAAAAATAATTACACTTACAATGACATCGGAACTACCTCGTTCAGCCATAATATATCTCGGGGAAATCTTTATAATACAAAAGGGAATTCTTGGGGCAAAGATTAAAAACATATAAACGAGGGGATACAAAATGTTGACCCGGAATCCTCACGGGCAACCATCTCCGGGCGAGACAAGGAGAAAGAGAGAGTGAAATCGCGTGGCGCAGGACATTTATATTGCCCACGCTAGACTGCTATCTCTCTAGCGGCTGATAGCGAAAATATAACTAAAAAATGTTTATAAGAAATAGGAGGGTTCACTGTAACGGACCCGGATGTAATCCGGCGACCGGTTCTGTTATAACATGTATGTGTATATATTATTTTATAGAAAGAGCTATTGACCAAATTGTATTTAAAAATGATAAAATTTAATTTGTTAAATAAATTTTAATGTATTTTTCACGTTTTTGAAATTTTCAAATTGTTTATTTTCATAACCTATGGTGGTTAAGAAATAGGAAAATGGGTGGTGTGGGGTTCTATCGTCCAGTTATCCAAGATTTCGGCCATTAAAAATGATGGCTTAAGAGATACTCAAATATAGTCCCATTGCTATGTGTCAGATTGTCCTGTTTTCTACACCATTATGGTGTCAGATTGTAATGTTTTCTACACCATGTTTATGTATTCTATACATAATGTTTCATAACCATTTGCTATATAGCGCCATCCAGCATAAAATATTAAATAATCAATTTTTCATTTAGAAAACTGCTTTTCTTTGTTTAAACAGGGAAAATATTTATTATTGAATTTTAACTATTATTAAGAGACCACCCTTAACAAAAAATAAGTGTGATTTCAGTTTGTATTTAGTTTGTATACACATTATTAGTTGATATATAGTTGGTATTAAGTAGGCTCAAGTTGTCAGCATATTTCAAGTTACTATTAAAGGGGTAATAAGTTGTTATTCAGTTGGTAGGAAAATACTGCTTTTGCTAAGTTTATAATTAGTTGGTTTTTAGTAGTCAGGAAATTACATATTTTTAAGTTGCTTTTAAGTAGTTAAATGTAAATGTTGATTTTGGTTTAGTTGGAAATAAGTTGATTAATAATGAGGATTTAAGTTACTTTTAAGTAGGCATTTGTCCCAAATACAAACTGAAAACCAAGTTGAAATACAAGTTGTCCTAAGTGGTTTTCAGCCAACTTATTTCTTTGGTAAGGGGCCCCTTACCAAAAAATAAGTTTGATTTCAGTTTATATTTAGTTTGTATACACATTATTAGTTGATATTGAGTTGGTATTAAGTAGGCTCAAGTTGTCAGCATATTTCAAGTTACTATTAAAGGGGTAATAAGTTGTTATTCAGTTGGTAGGAAAATACTGCATTTGCCAAGTTTATAATTAGTTGGTTTTTAGTAGTTTTTGTAAATGTTGATTCTGGTTTAGTTAGAAATAAGTTGATTAATAAAGAGGATTTAAGTTATTTTTAAGTAGGCATTTGTCCCAAATACAAACTGAAAACCAAGTTGATATACAAGTTGTCCTAAGTGGTTTTCAGCCAACTTATTTTTTTGGTAAGGGGCAGCCAGTACAGTTTCAGGGAATTAATTAGAAAATGGTGATGGATACAAGTGGAAATACCATCCCTGGAAAAGATATGCCAAAGAATTTGGGATTAATTATTTTTACAAGAACCAGTGTGATCTCAATTCAATTAAATTTATTTGATTCCATGTGGTATTGGAGATTGATAAAAAAAATTAAGTACTTTTTAATAAGAACCCTTACCAAAAAATAAGTTGGCTAAAAACCACTTAGGACAACTTGTATATCAACTTGGTTTTCAGTTTGTATTTGGGACAAATGCCTACTTAAAAATAACTTAAATCCTCTTTATTAATCAACTTATTTCCAACTAAACCAGAATCAACATTTACATTTAACTACTTAAAAGCAACTTAAATCCTACTAGGGAAACATCTAAAATTCAACTTAAAAATATTATGTAATTTCCTGACTACTAAAAAAGAACTATTATAAACTTATCAAAAGCAGTATTTTCCTACCAACTGAATAACAACTTATTACCCCTTTAATAGTAACTTGAAATATGCTGACAACTTGAGCCTACTTAATACCAACTCAATATCAACTAATAATGTATATACAAACTAAATACAAACCGAAATCCAACTTATTTTTTAGTAAGGGAAATTTCCATAGTTAATGACGAGCTAATTAGGTCAGATATCCCATACCAAAAAATAAGTTGGATTTTAGTTTGTATTTTGTTTGTATACACATTAGTTAATATTAACTTGGTGTTAAGTAGGCTCAAGTTGTCAGCATATTTCAAGTTATTAGCTAAAGGGGTAATAAGTTGTTTTTCAGTTGGTAGAAACACTTCTTTTTTATAGTTTGAAATTAGTTGCTTTTTAGTAGTCAGAAAAAGTGGTTTTTAGCCAACTTATTTTTTGGTAAGGGTAGTCAGTATTATCAGCATATGATAAAACGTACCTTTCAAAATCATACTGTCAACAAATGTTTGATGGTGCCATATATAATATATAAAGGATACACAACAATTGTTCATACAGTACCGCATAGAACAAAGTTCACTAAGCGAGCGCTCGCTTAAAGCGGCGCTTATGGGGGGGAACCATGAGCTAGGGCTGCTGCCAGACCCCCACTTCGCTTTAAGTGAGCGCTCGCTTAGTGAACTTTGTTCTAGGCGGTACTGTATGTTGTACAAAACATGACAAACAACAGTGGAATTAGGCGCCCAAGTTGGTAGTTAAAAATGGGTGTGGCTCATGGACTCCCTTACCAAAAATTAAGTGGTCTAGGAACTTGGTTTTAAGTTTGTATTTGGGACAAATACCAACTAAATACTAACTAAAACCATGCATAAAAACAACTTATTACCAACTAAAACCATACTGCCAACTTAATATCCACTTATAAAAATGAATGTGACACTAAAAAATAAAAATTTATGAAAGATCACTTCTCTAAGAACCATATAATTAGAACTTTCAAAAATTAATTTATCATATAATAATAATAATCAGCTAGGCAAATGTACCCAATACCTAATACACCAATAACCCTGGTTATTGTTATAAAATACTTGTTTATATTTTTATTTTCTTAAGTTCATTATGGACGTGAATGAAAATATTGCGTTTCCTACAAAAAGGAAGTTTTTTATCTTGTTGCATTTTTATACCGATAAAAACTATCATAAGAAAAAAGTAATTACCATGCTTAGATCAGTGATGCTTATTTGGATATCATGTATGATTTGAAGAGTTTCACTATCTCTTTTGACTTCATTTATGTATTTACTTAAATCCTGAAAACATAAAAAGAGTAGAAGTTAGAATAACAACAAACCTGTGGACTCATTAAATATTTACAGTTTTCATTTATTTGAGACTTTGTTTCTTATATGACTGCTACATTGTAAAAGGTCTTCATAGTGTAACCAACCTTTTGTTCAGACGGTAATGTGGCATGGAGGATTAGGATGAGGTTACATAATAAATATTCTATTAAAATGAGATACTAATAACTATTGGTCATTCCCACCAAGGGAAGAGAATGTAACCTTGCAGCCATCAGGGTGAAATACTATAACTAACTGACAGGGAGCTATCAACTCCTGACTGCTCTCATCTCTCGGTCTGCTCCTTATATCCTAACCCCTCACACTGGCGTCCTTAGGCCACTGATCTTGTTGCCTACAATATGACTATAAAATAGACTCAACATTGAATAAATGTTCAGTTAATAGTTATTACCCGAATCAAGTCTCTATATGGTTAAAATATTGAAAGTTAAACCAGTTGGCAGGATCAGCAAAAGGGCAGTCCTCTTTAGGCTCTTTCTCCTATTTACACCACATATTAACAAGAATTAAATAAATATCTACATTGCTAAGGAAAATTGGCAGCAATAAGCAATAATAAATATGTTATTAAAGGGTGTGTCACTTCCACCCTTAGGATGGATCAACAAATTTCACATTTCTACCATCAGGTTTAACTGAAGCAAATGTTTGGCCCTAGTTACATTCAAAGCCAAGGATCGAACCGAGCCTCGGCCATTTGGAAAACCCTCAGCCTCGGTCTGAGGGTCGTCTAAATATAGCCGAGGAACCGAGGATTTTTTCGCTCTTATTAAAAACATGAATAACTGAAATTTTGGCCCATTTTCTACCGTAAACTTTATATCTAAGGAGAATGAATATGTGGAGACGATCGTCCGACTACCGGCACCTTGAACGCTTTTTCCCCTGTCTTGCGCGGAGGAGGAGTCAATACTCGAAAGTTTTAGTTTTAGTTTTGTAACTTTAGTTTGAGGTTCTTTTCGTGGGAACCGTCGAAAAGCGAAACGTCAGGGGGCGGGGCTGCTTGGAGGGATGAAACATCTACAATATTTGATATTAAAACTTTTATTTGGAAGCTTTATTTATCCATTTGACCATTTAACCGTTTTTGACCCTTGTTCGATCCTTGTTCAAGGCTTTCAAAAATGTTCCAAGCTCTTTAACTACACTCTCCTTTAAATATGTTTCTCCATCTCTTTCTCTAATTTACACCAACTGCCTGACCAACTGAATATACCTACCAACATAGCATCCAAAGCTTTTTCCAAACCAGAATAATCATCATGAGATCTTGGAGTGCACTTAATTAGCTCCTATAGAGAAAAAATATTGTTTACCAAAACAGTCCTGAGTACATGGATCCAAATTAACAGAGACTGCCAATAATTTGAAGGCATTTTTTCAAAACCCAAGTTTACATTAATAGATTTTGGTTTCCAGTGAATCCCTTCCAAATAACGTTTTGAAAAACTCAAGACCCTAAATAATTAAATTTTTCATAATCTATTTATAACTAATGCAAAAAATTGTGATATTTTAAATGGTTTTTATTTCATATTTCTAATTGCAAATGAAACTGAAATTAATCGACGGAATTATTAATTGACAATAGACTTTTCAAGAAAATAGTGGTTCTTATAATGTTAGTTTTTTCCACATCCTTAGCTGTTGCTATTTCAAAGACAAAATCCAGGAGCTAGAGCAACAAGGATTTCTGTTAACTTGTAAGACTTTGTGAGTCGTACCTGTAGAGAAACTAACATTGAACTTTGAAAAAAAAAAAATTTAACCCTTACCAAAAAATAAGTTGTCTAGGAAATACTTTAAGTTGGTTTTAAGATTGCATTTGAGACAAATAACAACCAAAAACCTACTTAAAAACAACTTTACACCTACTTAAAACTTCCTTATTAAACTCCATTTAAAGTCCACTTAAAAAAGACCACTTAAAGCCAACTTAAAACTTTAAACCTTATCGCAATAGAAGTACCAACTTATAACCAACTTAAAAATAATGTAATTTTATGACCACTAAAAACCAACTAATTACCAACTTAAAAAAAGTATTTTCCCACCAACCTAATAACAACTTCTTAAAGGTACCCCTTTAACTAGTTTATTGAAATATGCTGACCACTTGAGCCTACTTAAAACCAACTTATTGTCAACTAAAATGTGTATAACAACTAAAATCAAACTTATTTTTTGGTGAGGGAATTTAAAACACTTAACTTAGATCATAAAATACTTGGTATTTAATTTCAAATAGAGATAATAAAGAATTGAACCAACACGAAATATCATCCTAGAGGCAGCTACCCTTACCAACCTTGTACCCCTTCGTGGTGGAAGGGAGTAGCAGGTGTGGGGGCCACCCTTCATGCTGGCCAACTAAGGCTCTGCTTCTTCCTTAAGCCAAGGTGTAAGGTAACGTGCTGACTGCTGAATGGTACCGGGGAAGCGGAAATACGGTATCATAAACGATCCCCTCGGGGAACCAGGCGAAACCCCGTTAAAACTAGCCTTCCACCCGGACAGAGGATTAAGGGCGGGAACGTTTTACTTTCCTCTTTTCTCGTAGGACCAAAATCGACACACAAAAACAAAAAAAAATCAAACAAACCAGGCAAGGGTTTGAAAGAACCCGGCCTTAAGCAAGGAGAGGGTTTGAAAGGACCCACCCTTAAGCAAGGGGGTCTGACCCCAAAAAGAACCCGGCCTAGCCTTCAAGGGTCTGCCTCTCGATGGGGAAACGTCCCTAAATAAAAACCAAAGGCGGAATCGATGCCGCGGAGAAAAGCAGAGGTTGGAGGAGGTCTCCAATACAGAAGACCCTCCTCTTCTGCAAGGTAAGAGACCAAGGGTGAACCCAGGACTCCCAGTCTCAGGTCTCCAAGAGGTCTAAGGTCCATGACCAGACCTATAGGGAGACCTTAAGTTCCACAAAGATGGCCATCACTATGGATGGCTATCCCATGAAGACAGAAGACCATCTCTGAAGAAGAGGGAGGGATTCTGGAGACGATAGATGGTGTTATTTATTTTTGGTTGTTGACAATTTAATGAACTGCTGAACCAAAGATATTATTCGACTAATAAGTTACACCTTGTTTTTAATTGGATTTACTTTATTGATGCACTTAGAAAGTAACAGATGGGATACCCTCTACCTCGATTCTGGAATTTCAAGCTGGAAGGAGGAGCAATTCAATACCTGTGTAGGGATGAGTATACTGCAGACTGGTTGGGGAAGGAGTTCGACAAGAAGGAATTGGTTCCACAGGGGTCATTACTTTCAGTAATGAAGGTAAAAGACCTACCGAAACCATTCAAGGTCGCCTTCCACACCAAAGTTGTGTACACTAGGAACACTAACGTCCTTCTACGCAGACTCAAGACCTTCAACAGCGCTGTTGTATGAATATATAGTCTTTGCTATAACAGGTGTTTATAAGCTAATTGTTTAATTGATGGAACAGTTCAGTTCACACTTGACTGAACTGAACTGAACTAGTATGGTTCGTCTGCTGATGGCAGACATTGTGTAACACTTCTCTCCCAGCCTTCATAACAGCAAGCTGTTAATATCTTAATATGTAAATAAAACTGTAGTAAAATTCATAGTTAGTTAATACGCAATGCTGGAAGATCGTCAACAAGTCTGAGGTTCCGACTGCCATGTGCTGGATTTTTCAGATGGATGGTGAGTCGGTCAAGGCCATCAAAGAGGCGGGTCTCAGAGCGTTGAACCCGAGATAAGCCATCCGCTGCCAGACTGGTGGCGCCATCTCTCCAAATGTGGTTCAACTATAATAAATAAACCCACAGAGGCTTCCCAACATAGCTCCCTGTTACAGACCTTTTCGTTTTTCCCATTTGATTCTCAAATTCTTTTCTTCATAACGTACACCTTCAAATAATGACTTTTATCATCAATAGCCAGCTCCTCCTAAAGTATTAATAGGCAAGGGCCCCCATACATCGGAATGTATTAACTCCAAAACATCTTTAATGCGGATTTCTTTCAATGGCGCATGCGTTCTTCGTGTGCTTTTTGATAACCTGCAGGCATCACACACTGCCAAATCGCCTGTTTCAATCTTAAACCATTCAACATATTATACCTTGCCATATATTTAATATCTTCTACGTTTAAATGTCCAAGGCTCTTGTGCCATATTTTAATACTGTTGGTCTTCTCGGTGTTCACCACCTGACTCTCAATCGTATAGTCTACTTCATCAATTTGTTCCTGTTGTAGCACTTGACCCTTTACTATGTAAAAATTTTCAGTAGTTAAAGGCGCTTGAAATCCCAGGATACAATTCAATTCAATTACATTTTATTTTTTAAGTTTTTTTGTATATTTGGTTAGAGGGCCACATTAACTCGCGACTTACAATATCAAATAATACGATTTATGCCTAACTAATACAATATGAATTAACAAAGTATAATAAAATAATTCAAAAAGGAACCGTACATATAATAAATAAAACTAAGTTAAAACAAAAAACGGTATAAACTAGGAGTTGGGTCTACTTAATCTCAAAAATTATTCTTTTAAAAGTATTTTTAACTTCCATTTCTGTTTTTAAGTTTGCAATTTTATAATTATGTAAATTGAATAATTGTACACCGGCGTAAAATATAGATGTTAATTTTTTGTGGTATTACAAAATGGCGTTGCTATCGTAGTATTTGCTCTCGTAATTTTTTTAATAGAGTTCATTTTAAAAAGAGTACCTGGCTCGGATTTAACACTTTTGTAAATGAAATTCAAACATGCAAATTTATAAATTTGTGATTTGTTAAGTAGTTTACTCTGTTGGAAGAGTGGTTTGTTATGAGAAAGCCATCCCTTGTTATAAATATATCGAAAATACGTTTTTGTAGTACTTGTATTCTTTTGATATTGTTGTTACATGTATTTCCCCAGACCACAATTCCGTACAGGAAACACGAGTAAAAAAAACTATAATACAGCTAAAATAAGATTGATTGCGGGAATAATTGTTCACATTTCCAGATTAGATAAACAGCACTAGATAATTTTTACAGATATAATTTATATGTTCGTTCCAAGTTAAAAAATGATCAAACAGTATACCCAGGTATTTGTAATAAAAAACTCTTTTTATTTCATAGCCCTTAATAAATACTTTACACAGAGCGTCATTTATTGTTTTACCCTGGTTGGAGAATATTATATATTCAGTTTTCATTTTATTTACCTTAAGACCGTTATCCTCAAGCCATTTATCAATTAAATTCAGGTAGTCATTTGTTGTTTTAATAAGTGATTCTAAATTTAAATTTTCCAAAATCATTATGGTATCATCAGCGTACATATAGATCCAATGGGGTAAAATATAAGAGAGGTCATTTATATATAGATTAAAAAGCATCGGAGATATTGAGCCCTGTGGTAGTCCAATCTTTACAGGTTTTGGGTTTGATAGGTTATTGTTGATTTTGGTCACATTCATCCAACCTGACAAATAGCTGCGAAGCCAATCCAACGCAACACTGTTGAAAATAGTATACTAATTTCTTAATTGATTAATTACTCATTGTTATGACCGTTCAACCTCATAATCATTAACCATGTGGTGGCGACTTTTACACATCAGAGATGACTAATGCTCCTTTTATCAAGTGGGGGACTTGTCAAGCAGAATTTGAGCAGACAGGGTGTTATGAATTAGCTTCCCCAAGTAAATTACCTAGAACATAGGCCTTAGTGGTCACTAAATGAAACTTGTAAATATGCATAGTATTTTTTAACTTTAACCTTAATTAAATACAATAATAAACAAGTTTAAGTAAATCATGTTTGATTTATCCACCTACTTTCCAACAAACACCCAAACACCCAGTTTTTCAATTTTTTAAGAAGTCGCTTATGCGGAACGCTATCAAACGCTTTTTCTAAGTCTAGAAACCAACCCAGTATTTAGAAATGTCAAGGGCGTTGAGAATTTTACTATAAACTATTGATACGGCGTGTTCTGTTCCCCTACCAGGTGAAAAACCAAATTTTTTTCTGTTATTAAGTTATGTTTATCACAGAATGACGAAATTCTAATCAAATAACATTTGTCAAACACTTTTGAACAGAACGACAACACAGAAATCAGCCTATAATTATTAGGGTCGCAGGGGTCCCCTTTTTTAAAGATTGGCGTTATAGCGGTAGATTAATTTATCAGGATAAGCTCCCGTGGTGAAAGAGAGGTTTATTAAAAAAACCAGGGGTGTAATAATGCGAGTCATGACAAATTTTATTGGTCTAGGGTGCATTTCGTCCAACCCAGGAGAGCTGGCCAATGGTAAACTTCCAATCACTTCCTGCACTTCTCTTTCCGTTAAAATATCATAAAACAAGAATCCTCCATCCTGGATTTAAATCCCGCTTGATCTATTATTCGACCTGAGATTAAATTCCTGTCTATACCTGGCGCCTGCATCACATTACGTAGCTGAAAAACATGGTCATCCAATTTGATCCAAATGTCCAATCTGCCAACAATTTTGGACCTTCCATCACCCAACAACTGCTTCCAAGTTAACTGGGACGTAAATATAAAACATCTCACGATGGCTACAGAAATGATGTGTAGCTCCGGAGTCTACCACCCATTCATCTGGTCGCGCTATTCCCGATACGAGCGCTGCTACTGTTAATACAGCTGGTTTCCCCTTCTTGTCTTTTGACTTATCTTCTCTCTTCTCCTTTTTACAATCCACTGCACGATGACCCCAAATCTGGCAATTATAGCACTTACCATGGAAATGCTTATACTTGGGGCGTGAGCCATTTCTACACTTCTTCACCTGCGCAGCCCATGCCTTGGCGGTTTGATTAGATGACGATTCAGTTGGTAAGGACACTCTGACACATATGTTAGATGTACACTTTCCGGACTCTAAGGTCACCAACAATGGTGGCACTGACACTCTCCCTTTGAGGATCAATCGAACTAAAAGGGAAGATTGGGCTTTGGCGAATAAGGTCGTCACGCATTCTAGGCTTATATGGGCTATAAAGTCATTTAAACCCTATAAGTCTCCGGGACCGGATGGGATTTTTCCTATCCTTTTACAGGAGGGCAGTGATATTCTCTGCCCTCTGCTGCTGAGAATCTACAGGTCTTGTATTGCTCTAGGGCAAATACCTAGCACCTGGAAGCTGTCTCAGGAAATTTTTATACCTAAGCCTGGTAAGTCTGATTACCTGGATACTAAGCCATTTAGGCCGATTAGTCTTACTTCTTTTCTCCTAAAAATACTAGAGAAAATGGTGGACAATTATATTAGAGAGGAGGTTATTCGTAACTCTACCCTGTCGGCTGCTCAGCATGCCTATCAGAAAGGCGGGTCTACTGAGACTGCCCTGCATGGTATCAGCAGCTGCCTGGAAAAGGCAACTGAGTTCAAGGAAATTGTGCTAGCGGTTTTTCTTGATAAAGAGGGAGCCCTTGATAAGGTCTCCAGTGTGGTTTTACTGAAAGCTGCAAAAAGATTTGGTATCAATGACACATTGTGCCTTTGGATCAAATCTATGTTGACGGACTGGAAAGTGACATCCTCCCTGCTGGGTGACTCCCTTATGGCCTTATGGTCTCACAGGGGGGGGGGGGGGTGGTTCTTTCTCTCCTTCTTTGGTGCCTGGTGGTGGATGAACTCGTTCGGAGGTTGAACAGGGGAGGATGCCGCTGTTTCCTTTACGCTGATGATATTGCTATCATCAGTACTGGGAAATTCCCGGTAACGATAAAGGATGTAATGAGGAAGGACCTCTTAACTTCCCTAGCGGAGTGGAGTAACTTAACCCCCGGTATCAGAGGAGAGATCATCTGGTTTACCGATGGGTCTAAGGCCCACTATGGCACCGGTGGGGGGATGTATTGCCTTACTAATAATTTTGGCTTTTATGAAAGCTTAGGGATACACACTAGTGTATTCCAAGCAGAAATCTTTGCTATCTGCTCCTGTGTTGCTTATTGTTTACATCAGGGGTATCAACTTCATATGGTACCTGGCCCCCTGGGCATAAGGGGCATCTTCGGAACGAAAGGGCCAACGCCTTAGCCAAGGAAGGTGCAAAGGCTGGGTTCATTGGGCCGGAACCTGCTCTCCCTATCCCCCGGGGACTTGTACGCGGCTTGATCTCCAAGTTTGTCAGATCGTCAACTCAGACAATGGTTTGAGATGGAGGATCAAAGGCAGGCCAAAGAGTTTACTCTTGGCCCTTCTAGGGAAAGAGCCAGAGAATTACTCTCAACATTTTAGTTGATATTAAGTTGGTTTTAAGTAGGCTCAAGTGGTCAGCAT
The DNA here is from genome assembly GCF_980474605.1 of Leiobunum rupestre. Classification (NCBI taxonomy): domain Eukaryota; kingdom Metazoa; phylum Arthropoda; class Arachnida; order Opiliones; family Sclerosomatidae; genus Leiobunum; species Leiobunum rupestre. The sequence goes on along the minus strand of NC_143394.1, from coordinate 23,213,631 downwards.
GTTTCAATAAACTAGTTAAAGGGGTAATAAGTTGTTATTAAGTTGGTGGGAAAATACTTTTTTCTTTAAGTTGGTAATTAGTTGGTTTCTAGTGGTCAGATAATTTCATATTACTTTTAAGTTGGTTTTAAGTAGGTTATTAGTTGGTATTTAGTTGGTATTTGTCTCAAATACCAACTTCAAGTATTTCCTAGACAACTTATTTTTTGGTTAGGGTAGCCTTCTTTTACTAGGGTAAAGCAAGATATATTTAGTGGCTACAATACCTTCAAAAGCAGGTGATATTTCAGGACCCTCTGCATAGGAACTGATAGTAAATCTCTCAATTTGAACTTCCCATCATTAGCTTCAATCTGGCACCGCTTAAATATAAGGAATGGAAATCAGATTTTATAATAATCCTCTATTTTTTTATTAAACAAAGCTTTATGTAAATTGAATTACCAGGATGGATTGATTGATTATCTCATTTTTGGCACAAAGTTCTTCAACTAACTCTTGAGCAACAGGTAAATTAATACAATAATCAGCATATATAACAAATTTATCCTTGAAGCGAAGAAAACAATCGCTGACTTTAAAAAGGCTGGATGTACAAGCTTTATATAATTCACTATGGAAACCAGTATGGATTTCCGCAAGTTCCTTTAAAATAAAAAAAGTTTTAGATATTTTAATCTTTTAGCGCAAGGTGAACACAGTTCATCTCATGTAGTAACTCTAGAAATATTTTCCATTTACAAACACATACACTATATGATGATACTTATTATGCAAGTCATATTGATAAATTAGTCAGGGCTACCCAGATTCAGTTGCATTAGCGCTTGTGATCAGGGGTCCGCCTGCTTTTGTTACTCTCTGGAGCCAGTCACGACTATACTCCCAAGCACGGAGAGAGACTGGATCCACATTCATAATTCCATAGGTTTGAGTTAGAGTTAGTTAAGGCCTAAAGTTGGGTCTAAGCCTAGTTTTATATTATTTATATCTGCCTACTTGAGACCCATTAGAGATAAAGTTAACCACAGCAGCCTCATCTATTTTTGTTACGGATAATGTAGACCTTATCACGTAGATAGCAAGGGTATTTTTAATTTTGGCCGCAAATGAAAATTTCATTTCCTCATTTAATTTTAAAGTTTTAAAAATTCTTCGAATTTAGTAATGACTTTTACGTTGTAAGGATGTAATTATTTTTGTTGTGTTGTCGCCTACACCGCAGTTTGTTACTAACTGTTTGCTTCGGTTTTAACCCTTTGTTTCAGTTAGCACACGTGTTAGTTTTACATGTCAAACGGCCTGGTGCAGAGACGTTTTTCGATTCCTGTTAATTCTAACAGGATCACAATTTAGTACTCAGACTCGGACTCGCGATGTCTTAATATATTACTCGTATGAGTACCAGAGTCCTTTGTCAAGGCTTAAAAATTACTCGAAGTGGACTCGAGTTTGTAAATATTACAACGAGTCCTTTATTTTTTAAAGAGTCTTACCAGTCCAAGGAGTTCCAAGTTTTTTATCTAATTTTTTTAACGCATAGTTGCATTCAACAGCTCACCACCAGGTGAAATCCCGTAATCACGCTATGGTAGTGGTTTTTGTTTTTTATGGAGCGTTTGCTCACGGAGATCGCGTGACACACCAAGCCGGCATGTTTTCCGATTTTAGTTTTAGTTTTGATTACTGCACTCTGAAGTAGAGAGAGGTCTTTCCTTTGACACGGCTTTAGTAATAGACCGGGAGCTAGCGACGAAACCCTCACGTCATAGTCTATAAAAATATTTACCAGTATATACTAAAGATATAACAAGGTTTAAAAAAGGTTTGTCTTACTTAGCGGACCAGGGGCGTACGCCCCTGTCACCCATTTCAGCAGCGCTACTTTCTACCCTATTTAATCCCACAAGATATATGCAGCTTTCTTTCTTTAAATTGTAGGTACGAATCCCCAAAATAACATGCAAAATAATAAGATATAAATTTCAGGGGCTATCACAATTTAAGATAACTGTTTTTAAATTAATTTGTTGCCAAAATTTATCCCATAACATAAATATGCAATTTTTTTTAAAATGCTCGTCTGTACACCCGGAATAAGAAACACAAGAGTAAGACAAAAATTTCGGAGAATTAAGTGCTTTAAGACAAGTATTTTACCACCATCTACCGAAATTTTCCATTTCAATATACAATGCATTTCACTCTCAATTGACAGCACGCGGGAACCCATAGGTTATCTATCTATCTCTTCACTCTTTGGAAAATACCAGAAGGGCTTATTTCGAAAGAAGACCTCTATTTTATTCTAAGAAACCGCTGGACAATGGGCATCGATTGCACGTGGTTTTCCCACATTCCAAAATTTTGTATCGCCTTTTGTAGCGGACGGCAGTTTATTCTGGGAAGTCATTCGAGCAACTGCAGCAGCAAGCTAGATAGTTTTTCTTTTACGTGTAGCTATGTTCAATATTTTTAAATAGTATGAAAATATAGTTTAATTAATGGAGCAAGTTCTCGAAAAACTCGGTAGTGACCATGAAGAGTGTGTTTGCATTTTAAATATCAGAAATAATTCGGAAAAAGAAAAAGTGCTCAAGTTTACAACAACATCTTATGAAAAAGTTAAAAACTGTGCCTCAATTCATCAGAAGCAGAAAAGTTCCAAGTATAAAAGGATACTAGAGATTCTTCCGGAAGTTGCCAACACCAAACATGGTTACCATTACCATTGTTACAAAAACTTTACCGCGATTTCCACCAGTGCGGTAATAAACAAAGGCAACAGTAAGAAAAACCCCTTAGAATCTCACAAACGTTCATCCAGGGAAAAAAACAATAACCATTTCCAAGAAAGTATCAATGGTGATAGAGTTTTGCCGCGAGTTTGTGTTTATTGCAGGAAACTTAACAAGAAAGTTAACTACAAGAAACAACCATTGATTCAGTGTTGCACTAAATGCTTGGAATTATCCATACGTGAAGCAGCAAATAAACTCAATGATCACAATTTGCTTACACTTGTCAGTGACCGCGACTTTGTAGCGTCAGAAGTATATTACCATCCTTACTGTCACGCTTCGACCTCAAAACGCGCCAAAATTGCCCATGAAAAGAAAACTGATCCCAAGTATGGTACTTCAAATTGGCACGAATCTCGAAAAACCCATCAGAAAGTATTTTCCTTTCTTGTAGACCAAGTACAAAGAGAAGTAATTGACGAAAAGGGTGTAATTTCAGCAAACGAATTACACTCTCTTTATATTTCGCTTCTACAAGAAGAATTTAATTTTAAGCCCTTCGATAAAAGATTACGAAAGACGTAAAAGAAGATTGAATTATAAGTGGCCCAGATCAACAGCGTCTGAAAGATTTACAAAAAGCCTTTCAAAACGATAGTTTCAAAGAAGAGTTCATTAAGTTCTTAGTTGAAGATTGGAAATTAGAAAAACATCGTGAAACTCTAAGGAATCGAGTTTTACACGCTGCATTTGATAAACTTTGTTACGAATATAGTTGGCAAGGAAATGTACTCAGAAATGATTTGCTTTGTAAACACGAAGAAGCAGATTCTAGAATGTTTTTCCACTTTTCCCACTTTTGTAAAGACCAAACGGGAAACTTAGTGGTGCGTTCATCAGACACTGATGTCATAGTGATTTTTCTGGGGAATTTGCATCCCATAAATCCCGAAGTTGCAGTATGGATGGATGTTGGTGTTAAAAATAATCGGAGATTTGTCGATTTAACACTAATAGCTAAGAAAATGGGATCTGCTTTATGCAAATCACTTCCAAAGTTCCATGTATTTACAGGATGTGATTACACGGCTTCTTTTGCGCGCAGAGGAAAGATACGATCTCTCAGTCTTCTTGAAAAGCACCCTGACATCCAGCAAGCGTTTAGCTCTCTTGGAAACGAAATAGAAGTTCAAGATTCGGTAATGAGTAAAATTGAAAAGTTCGTTTGCTTAATCTACGGAGAGCGACGTTGCGATTCAGTAAATGAAGCTCGTGTTAATGTTTTTCAACGCCTATACGCTCCGAAGAATGTTTTAAAACCATTCGATAAAATACAAACCGCTGAGGCTAGCTGCTTTCCGCCATGTAGAAAGGTTTTGAAGGAAAAAGTGAAAAGATGCAACTACATCTGCAGGATTTGGAACAATCCAGAAAAACTTAATCCTGTTTCTCCCTTGTTTCCTACTGATTGTGGTTGGGAAAATACCGATAATGAAGGATTGAAACCACTTTGGTTTGAAGGTCCATGTGCGCCTCCAACTTTAGAAGAGTGCTTAACAGATGACCGGGACGAAGAAGAAACCGAACAAATTGCTACATTCGGACTCTGACGAATCAGATTATGACTAATTTTCTTTACTAAATAAAATATTTTTGGTTCCAATATAATGTGTCTAGTCATTGAAAAATTGTGGTTAGGGGTTATTAGGCAACTTTAAAAAATTATCTTTCCATAATTGAACTGTAATTAATTAAAAGTGCCGAATTTGCATTAAAGTAATTTAACTATTAATTTACCATAATTTAATTATAAATTAAAATAATGAAACTTAAATGTTTGGTGAAAAATCCTGGAACAGGTTTTAACTGTAAAGCGAAATCAACGTTTACTGAAATGGGTGACAGGGGTGTACGCCCCCGGTCCGCTAAGTAAGACAAACCTTTTTTTAAACCTTGTTATAATATCTTTAGTATATACTGGTAAATATTTTTATAGACTATGACGTTAGGGGTTTCGTCGCTAGCTCCCGCCCGGTCTATAAGTTTAGATAGCTTTTTTGGTTTTTACATTTACAAATAAGTATAAGTTAAACTTAAGACTTTTAGTATTTAAAACACGGCTTAAACTAATATGAATAAAAGAAAGATGTTTCAAGAAGAAATATTGCCTCCTCATAAATCTTTCGAAGAAAACTCGAACGAAATTAATGACGAAACTAATGATTATGAAGCCTTGGCAGGACTTTCAGGAAACCAGGATACCCCCTCGGATACCCCTAAGAAAACTAAGTCTATGATTTGGAACTTTTTTGATTAAAAAATAGATGGAAGTGGGCAGTGCAAAGTCTCTCACATAGTCATTAATTTGAAATGCGGAAATACTTCAAGCATGAGGAAGCATTTTCAATTTGAGTACTCTGGAGAATATTCAGCGCTATAGAATCTTGAAATTTAAATTAATCATGATAAACAACTTCGACAAAAAAATTGACGAATATGCAAAACTAACATTACACTCAGAGAATCATCCGAAAGCTGTAGCTATAACGCAAAGCATCGGGAAAATGATCCCCCTGGATTTTCAACCTTTTTCCATGGTAGAACACCCAGGCTTTGTATATGTCATCTTCACTTGTGAACCAAGGTATAAAATTCCATCTAAGACTACATTTTCCAGAACAATAATCGCAGAACTCTACTTTAAAATGATGGACAATATCAAGACTGACATAACCAGCTCAATTGAAGAGGGAGTCGAGTCTCTTTCATTCACCAGTGATTTTTGGTCTTCTAGAACCAATGATTCCTAACTAAGTCTTACGTGCCACTATACAACCAGTAGTTTCAAGCCAAAAGTTATTACCTTGGCTTGTTTGCCATTCAACCATTTTCAAACTGCAGAAAATATTCAGTTTGCCATTTATGAATTTCTTCAAACCTTTATTGATAATTTTTAACTCATTCCAATCTTTGTTGTAACGGACAACACTGCGAATATGAGGAAGGCCATATTTAAATCTGACTTCACGCATAGATCTTGCTTTGGTCACACTTTAAAACTGGCTGTTGAAGGAGAAATGATTTGTACTGAAGACATAAATATAAAAGATTTATTAGCTAAACGTCGGGCCATTGTGGGCCATTTCAAACACAGCGTTATTTCCCACGACCTTCTGGTAAAAGCACAAGTGGAAATTTTGGCCATTAAAGAATCCCAAACCAAATCTCTTATCCAGAATTGCAAGACAATGTGAGCTTTTCTAACTCCAAGTTTTTTTTTTAACAGTACTTATCAGTAGTTCAGTATGACCATTGGGCATGGACCATAAAAAAATTTTAATTTTTAATTTCCATTTACAAGATGGAATAGCCAGTTTTTCATGTTGGAACGGATGCAGGAACTGAAAAAGCCATTTAAACTAAGCTTTGTCTCAATCAAAATCCAATCAACGATTTACCTCCTTTGATTGGGTCTTAATTGAAGCCTCAATAGATGTGTTACAGCCCTTCGAATTTGCTACACGAGATTTGTCAGCGGAGCTCTATTCAACGATGAACTTAATTTATCCAGCCCTTCATTACATTGAAAACGAACTTATCAAACAAAGTTCTGTGCCCAAAATGTTTGACGTCAATATGGCAAACACCTTTTACACCACCTTAAGAACCAGATTTCCTGGGTATAAGAATGAGAAGATTTATCTAATATCTATGTTATTGGATCCTTGAATTAAAGCTTTACTATTGAGATCTGAGGAACAGCACATTGCAGTGATGATACTAAAAGGTGAGTTACTTCAAGTTGAAAACTTGAAACCAAATTAATAAATATTTTCTATTATCAGTTATTAAATTAATATCTATTGCTAATTAATTAATTAACATTTATTAATATTTTTATTTTTTACAATGTGAACTGGAACCTAGTAATGAAGCTGCAAATGTTACCAAATCCAATACCAATGAACTTCAGGTGGACCAAGAATCTAGCATCGCTAAGAAAACTAAAATAAGTGGGTATATGGAAGACGATTGAGAAAAAAGGCAGACTGGTGCGAAATCGAACCAACAATTTAAGTGATCAAGTTAGCTCATACTTGGAAGAACCAACTGAAGAAGGAGACTGTAATATCTTTGAATTTTGGGGGGAAAAGGCTGACAAATATCCACCACTTGCCAAGCAATTAAGCCAGGAAGTATCTATACCAGCTTCATCAGCATCCAGCGAAAGAATGTTTTCTGCGTCCGGCAATGTAGTTACTGCTAAAAGGGCTTCAATCCTCCCAGAACACTTGGAAATGTAAACCATTCTTCATGAAAATTTAAAACGTCAGGTTTAATTTTTTTTCAAATATCTTAAAAGTTAGAACTTTAAATTTACGAATTAGCTTAAAAAAGTAAAAACTTAGTTTTTAAAACTAGAGCATTAAAGGGAATATAACCTGCAAAGCAATCTTTATGGAAGACTCCTTCAATTTTTCTAATTTCCCTGTACAGTGGCGCCAAACATTTCTAAAGCGAAAGGCAATAGCGGCCAGAGCTGCAAACGGTGTTCCACACGAAATACCTGAGGTTATATTCCCTTTAAAGGGAACTTTAAAAAAATTGGGTGAAGTGTACTACAGCGGCCTCATCGAATTTGATATTAATTTTGGTTGCGCCTGATAGACCTTGTCACGTGGATGTCGAGGGTATTTTTTATTTTGGCCCCAAATGATTATTTAATTGTTTAACTTAATTTTTTTAATTTTAAAAATTTCTCATTTTCATTGAACTTTAAATTAATTTTGGTTGCGCCTGATAGACCTTGTCACGTAGATGCCGAGCGTATTTTTTATTTTGGCCGCAAATGAGTATTTAATTGTTTAATTTAATTTTTTTAATTTTAGAAATTTCTAATTTTCATTGAATTTTATATTAATTTTCGTTGCGCCTGATAGACCTTGTCACGTAGATGCCGAGGGTAATTTTTGTTTTGGCCGCAAATGATTATTTAATTTTTATGTAATTTTAAATTTCTAATTTTTGGGCATTTTCACGTGTTTCGTTGTACTTATTTCCGTCGTGTGTTCGCCGACACCACAGTTTCGGTGTCCTAATGAATTCCACGTGATATTCCCCTTTTGTATAAAATAAATTACAGTTGTTCATTTTCTCGGTGTTTTGTATTTTTGGGCCACAAAGTGATATTCCCGTACTTTATCAAATCTTTTACAGTTTTTGTTCATTTTCTAGGTGTTTTCTATTTTTAGGCCACTTTGTTTCTGGTTGAGATTAAAAGTATATACTTGATGCGTAAGGCTTGGTACTGTCCTCTAGGTCGCGTTATAGATGGCCCATCGCTTTTTTTAGTATGGGGTTGGGGAGGAGCTGCGCGCCCCCAGCGCTTGAGCGAAGCGAGTGCGCGGCGCCGTCAGGCGCCAATACGGGGAATCTCAAAGTGCGTCAGGCGCCAATACGGGGAGTTTAGTAACGTCTTTTATGTGTTTTGGAAGTAATCACACGGAAATTCCCTAAAATTAAGTTAATTAAATTATCATTTGCGGCCCGAAAAAAAGTTACGTAATCTACGCGTCAAGTGCTACATTATCCGTCACAAAAAAAAATACAAAAACACGGTAATTCCCTAAAATTACTAAATTTTTAAAATTAAGTTAATTAATTTAATTATCATTTGCGGCCCCAAAAAAAATAGTTTCGTAATCTAAGCGTCAAGTGCTACATTATCCGCCACAAAAAAATACAAAAAAACGGTAATTCCCTAAAATTACCAAATTTTTAAAATTAAGTTAATTTAATTATCATTTGCGGCCCAAAAAATAGTTTCGTAATCTACGCGTCAAGTGCTACATTCTCCACCACAAAAAACACGAAATTACATGAGGCCACTGTAGTGCAATTTTGCCAAAAAATTACCATCAAGTAGATTGGTAATGCTAATGTGGTTGTGAAACTTATTAATTGTGAATGTGATATTTGCAATTTTTTGAAAAAACCACAAGTGATAAAAAGTTGAAAACCTAAAAGATTTAAGTTAACTTCAAGTTTCTATTTTTGTAATTCTTTTTTTTTGCAAAAACCACCAGTGATAAAAAATTAAACTTAAAAGATTTGAGTAAAATTTTTGGAATAAATCAAATTTTTAATAAAATGAATACCAACAAATAGTAAACAAAATTAAATTAATTATTTAAAATGGCTTTGACAAATTTAAGACTCAAATGACTATTTTGGAGATTCAAAATTTTTAACTTTAACTGGGCTGGACCAGAAAATTAAGACTCGTACACACTTGACCAGAAAATTAAGACTCGAACACACTCGACCAGAAAATTAAGACTCGAACTAATTCTTAAGGACTCGAGGACTTGAGACTCGACTCGAAACCATAAAAAGAGGACTCTAAGATAAATAATACTACACGATTCTGACCTATCGTGTTGTATTATTTATCTTATTAAAGTAGGTAAAAAGAGTTTACTTCTCAATTTGCGTACTACAATCTGCCATTCGTTGTTTTTGCGAGCTTATAGGCGGCTAGCGACTGCCGTAGACCTCTTGCAAAATAAACGCTTTCCTGTTATTTTTTGCGATCGAGATGTCTCTGCACACCGATTTGCCGCGAAGCTCGAGATTTTCCGAAACCACGCCCCCTTTCTGTAAATTTAGCGAGGAATCGCTATTTTGCGATACTTAAAAACGTCTCTGCACTGGGCCCTTAGTTTTGAGTCCATGTTAGTTTTCAGCAAAATAAAATTTAAATTAGCATGTCTACAATTGAAGACCAGTCACTTAGTTAGGCTAGGTTAGTATTTGTTTTGATTGTGCTTTAATATAGAATTTTTCACAAGGAATCTATTGTCGTTAAAATTATTTTTCGGAAATGAATAATTAAGGAGATAGTTAATTTAAAATTATATTAATTTAGTATGGGATTAGGGAGGCGCTGCGCACCCACTAATTTCGGGGTCCCTAGGTATGATTCCAGATGGCCCACAGTGAATTATAATGGGGCTGGACGCGTAGCTTGCAAGAGTTCAGGAGTAGCTTCTCCTTTTTCGGAATTAAAAGGGCTGGCGTTTATTTTTCCAAGCATCATGCGCGTAAATTAAAATGTCAACTTTTTTATTCACGAAGCTAATAAAGTGGTACCTCAGATGCTATCACGTCTTAATCTCTGCCTCCACATGGGTCCTTCATTTCATGTGGACCTAGATTTGGAAAAAAATACTTCTGCGGCATCCTTTGTTTGGAACACTTTGAAGGACCTCCTGAACTTTCTAAACTAATCTATTATCCCACACAATAAGAATTGCTTTTGCCAGATTTAGGAAACTTAGATGGTTCAATAAATATAAATCGAATAATAAAAAGTCTTAGAGGGCTCACAATAAAAACGAACATTTTTCTGGGACCGGCACTTTCCGAAAAAAGGAAATAAAACAAAATCATTAATCGAAATATAACTAAGCATTTTAAGTTCAGACACTTTAGGCGCATGAAATATTTAAAATAATCCCAGTACAGGTGGTCCCCCCTCAGGCTATGGGCCTGGTCAGAAAGACTTAAATGTATACATTTCCAACTGATAAATATGCATATGCTTACAAATATTATAATAATACCTGACCTTTCAAAACCGATCTGTGAAAAATAACTTTTTATTTGTAAATAATTTGGACCACTACAAAGGCACCAAGAGATGTTGATTTTGCTTACATATAAATTCAAAAACATACCTTTATATCTTTAAATATAGTTCCTCTATCTTCATTTTTCAAAACTGTTTTAAGTCCTCTTATAAAATACTGAAAAAAAATTTCAAAGTAGTAGTTAGATAACATTTTCGAGTGAGCCAGATAATGTTTTTGTCTGGTGTAGTAATTGGTTTTTAGTGGCACAAAAAAAACTCAGTACAGCAGTTGCTCAAGAGGCTTGATTTTTTAATTGGAGAAATCCTTTATCTTTTTGGAAGTAATTTTACATAAATTTTGTGACTGGTGGCATGAACAACCTTTACCAAAAAAAGTTGGATTTCAGTTTGTATTTAGTTTGTATACACATTATTAGTTGGTATTAGGTAGGCTCAAGTTGTTAGCATATTTCAAGTTACTAGTTGAAGGGGTAATAATAGTCCATGACCCTTACCAAAAATTAAGTGGTCTAGGAACTTGGTTTTAAGTTTGTATTTGGGACAATTACCAACTAAAACCATACATAAAAACAACTTATTAACAATTAAAACCATACTGCCAACTTAATATCCACTTATTACCCCTTTAACTAGTTTATTGAAAAATGCTGACAACTTAATACCAACTAAATACAGACTAAAAGCCAACTTATTTTTTGGTATGGGGAGCCAGACTAGCTTTCGGGTACCAACTCGGGTGGCTAAATTCTAAGTTTTTTTACCATGGGTACTTAAGATATAGGAAAAACGGTGCTGTGGGGTTCTAATGTCCAGCTATCCAAGATGGCGCCTTTGGTACAGAATCTGTGATGAAAAGTTATACAAAAGGTCTCACTCTAGTGTTATTTCTAAACTTCCCAAAATAGAAGTAAACTTATTCAGGTACAACACTAGCACTGACAACATTACAAATGCTGCTATGCATAATTTTCCCTTGCACAAGTAATTCAAATACTTAGATACCAAGTTGAAACTATTTAAAAAAATACCTTTATAATCATATTTAACACTTCAATGTAATTTTTCTCTGTTTCAATCAATTCCTTGAGGCAGTAATCTCGTTTTTCTATGGGGGCAACAGAAATCGGTACCTAAAAAAATATTAAACATGAGATATTGAATACGCATATTTTACGGAAAACAGATCATCTAAACTGGGAAATTATATAAGTTTAAAATATTTGAGTGGCGAAAGTTCCATTATTGCTGTCATGCTGCCAATGCTAAAACTGCGTTGAATGCAACACGTAACCCATTTTCTAAATAATTGCAGTTGCCTAGCTAAGTCAGGAAAAACCTGTACCTAACGTGGTGCCTTGGGTATTAGCCTAGCTGATTATTATTATTATTATTATTTAAAAATTGTTGTGACACTGAAGTTCATGCAGGTTCAGAATGAACTTTATAAAATTGTTCTACTTCCTGATAGTTTCATGTATTTACCCTTACCAAAAAATAAGTTGGATTTCAATAATGTGTATACAAACTAAATACAAACTGAAATCCAACTTATTTTTTGGTAAGGGAGACATTTAAAAGGAGCAAATGGAGTAAATTAAATTTCATTTGAGAAAAGGCTCACAAAGGAAAAAGAAAAAATCTGGACTGTAAACCATCCCAGTTTCAATGGAAAGCATCGTGGGAGCTCAGTTAAGACATTGTGTACATAAATAAAAAGTTTCGGTACACTTATCCGTAACACACTGAAAATCTAGAATACACAACTTTATTATTGGCCCTACACTTTACTCTGCCTTCAGATTAAGCCACTTGAGTCTTGCATGACTGTGAAGCTAAGCTTCATCTTCATTTTTCTATTACTAGTCCAGTGGATTTAAATTAAAAAAGGGGTGTACCTAGAACAAATTGCAATAGAATTTTTCTCTTTTGCAATGTGTTCCTAATATCGGTCTGAACCGTCCCTTAAAAATCCCCATGAATCCCCCCATGGGAAAGTGGTCAAAACTGGTCACAAGTGGTCAAGCTCGATTTTATTTGGAAAATACGGTGGGGGGAAGTTTAAAAATTTATCCCGACTTCATGCTTTGAGATGAAAGGCTGAAATTTGGCGAATATACTTCACAGTTATAGGGGATAATTACTGGAGAAAAATAATTATCGCCGCCATCTTGGATTCAAGATGGCGGACGCAAGTTCTTCGTAAATCACGGAATATCTAAGCAAAAAACATCATAACGTTGGAAAATACCCTCGACATTGTATATTATCTATATTTCCGGTGTATCGCGAGCTTGCGCAGTAATAATATTATACCGCTGTTTTTATAATCCAATATGGCGACCGTTTTACCCTAGAATATCGAAAATCGCAATTGTGACTGGGACGATTTATGCCGAGTTTGGGCTTATTCTAAAGGAAATTTCATTCTCTAAGCATTCCCGTCAAGATAAACACTATTTATTTAAAAAGATAAGAAACGTGAAATTAATTAAATCGCATTTCATAGACACCTCAGGTTTAAAGCCGCAGCCTGTGACGTAACTACTGTAAAGTTTCTTAATTATTACCCTCGGCAGTCGGCACGTGTTAATTTTTGCAGCCATGCCGATGTGTTCAATTTATTATCCCTGTTTATATGGAGAGAAACCATCTCCACATCCCAAACAAAACGTAAACCAATAACCCTTTAAAAAAAAACCCACAAAAACAAAACGATCAGGCGACGTCGACTGACGGAACGTGATTGGCTTAAGCGCTCACGCGATTGTCTTAGCGGTCGCGCGCGAGCGTTTTTCCTTTACCGCTCTTTAGTGTATTCGATTTTTAGGGAAAGTTCTTAAAAGTTACATAATTTAAGTAAGTGAAACTTGTAATGTCAAGTGAAAGTTTATGCGCCATCTGTAAGAAAAGAGCTCCGGAAGACCAGAATTCCACAGTTTTCCTACGAGAAAAAGGTGCGGAAACAATAAATAATTTCAGCAAAATACGAAAAGTTGATGTCACTGTTTCTCCCGGCTCTCGCGTCCATGTGAGCTGCCGGAAAAAATTCACCGACAAGAGGACAAAGACAGACTCTCGTGAAAATGGCAGCCCGACGAAGCCAAGTATCGTTTGCGGTCGTAGACTTTTGTATGGCGAGTACGACTCGAAAAACGACTGTCTCTTTTGCGGTACTTTTGTTGCTTTTACTACAAAGTATAAACCTTTCGATGAAGCCCAAAAGGTTAGAACTGATTCATTTGCAAACGCGATAAAAGATACGTGTCGTCAAAGAGGGGACGAATGGTCTTTTGTGGTACTAGGAGGAGTGGAGTACTTCTTGTCGAACCTCCACGCTGCTGACTGCGTTTACCATAAGTCATGCAGTGGGAATTTCAGAACTGGGAAGCAAGTTCCGAGACAATACCGCGTAGAACCGCTCCGGAAAAGCTTTCCTGTTGGAAGACCTGAGAACGAGGAGCAAAGGGAGGCTTTCCTTAAAACGTGCGCGTATCTTGAGGAGAACGAAGACGAAACTATTTCGGTCGGCGATCTATGTTCTAAGATGGAGGAATACCTGCACTGCAGTACTAGCTCAGCCTACTCGCGGAAATATATGAAGCTAAAGTTGTTCGAGTACTTTCAAGACGACTTAATAATTTCCGAAATTGATGGAAAATCGAATGTGATAACTCTATCTCAAAGCTCGGCTAAGATTTTGAGACTGTATTACGACAAACCCAAAGACGTCGACATAAATTTACAGAAAATTCTTGTTATCGAAGCTGCGGCTAAGATAATAAAAAACGATCTTAAAATGATTCAAATGACCAAAGACGAATACCCTACGACGAAGACGCTAAATATTGAAGAGGGACTGCAGTTCATTCCGGACACACTGAAACTACTCTTGAAGAAAGTTTTCACCGACAAAACAGATGACCTGAAAGTTGCGGCGATTGGACAGTCCATAGTTCAGATTTCTCGTCCCCGGCTGGTGATGGCGCCTTTCCAGATAGGATTATCCGTTCAGCTACACCACCACTTCCGTTCGAAGTACCTCATTGACACTCTAAACGGATTAGGATTTGCCTCATCCTACGATGAAGTTCGAAGATTTGAAAGCAATGCAGCAGTTACATCGTCAACAACGTTACAAATACCCAGTGGTGCTTCCGTGGTAATGGCCGCTGATAATGTAGACCACAATACTTGCACTTTGGATGGAAAAAATAAAATTCACGCGATGGGAATGATAGCGGCTATCACACCTGGACGAATGGGTCGTGAAATAGTAAAAAGAAAATCTTTCGAGAAGTCAGATTTGTCTGAAGTTGGAGCTGTGCCTGTGCATGAATATACAGCGAATATTGGAAGTCTTAGGAACGTTACATTTAAAAAACTTTCACCTCTATTTCCAACAAACAACTCGGTCGATATATTATGGCAGGTATCTTGGCATTTGAACCCCAGTCGCCCCAACTGGTCCGGAATGATGGAACTAATATACTCACGAAACGATATTTCAATCGATAAGTCAGCTGTTAAGTTTCTGCCGATAATAGATTTGAAGCCTAGTGACATGACCTGCATTTTATCGACTTTGATGTTTTTATCCGATCTAGCGAAGAAAAATAACATTCCCACTGTCGTAACGTTTGATCAACCTTTATTTTGGAAAGGATCGAAAATCAAATTGGAGTACCAAGAGCTAAATCAGGTGTGTCTCTTACTGGGAAACTTCCACACTATCATGAACCTTCTTGGCGCTATAGGTTCGATAATGGCAGGTTCAGGAATTAGAGAACTTCTCGAAGAAATTTATGCCGAAAACGCGGTTACCCACATGTTAAGCGGAAAGGCATATTCAAGATCCGTTCGTGGGTATATAATTCTTGACGCTGCGCTCAGTACGCTGATAGTTGAAAGAACGTATCCAAAATGCGACGACCAAAGCACAACGCATCCCCAACTGGTAGCGATTACCGAAACGTATAACGACGTTTTATCGGGAGCTATGGATTTCAATGATCTAACTGTATCGGAGCCTTTCATCCTTGTGAAAAAGGCGTTGGACTCAACTAGAGAAGAGCTTCGACAGCTATCAAAAACGTGTAATCTTTGGCTCGAGTTTCAAAAAACTGTAGGGACAATAAGGAAACTTATAACAGCGGATAGAACGAATAACTTTGAAATGCACCTCGAAGGCATAGGGGAAGCATTGCCAGTTTTTGCATCAGCGGGGCATACTAACTACGCAAAGTCAGCGTATCTTCACCTTCAGAACATGCTACAACTTGAGAAAACGCACCCTGAAATTTACGCTAAATTTATAAAAGGGAATCACGTTGTCCGACGCACAGAAAAGAAGTGGGCTGGTATCCCACCTGACCTACTCATCGAGCAAACCCTTATGAAGTCGATGAAAGATACTGGTGGACTTACTATCGAGCTCTCGGATACTCCGAGACAAATCCGACACAGAGAAGGTGCTAGAAAGGTTACGAGGTATATCTCCGTACACCGAAGACCCATCCCTTCGCAATATCGCCACTGGTGTGACGGCGGAAGAGGGAGTGAACGTTGATGATTTTCGAAAGCACGGTGCACAGCTAATAGAAAACATGACTGGCAAGGAAATATTTTCCTTTACTCAGAAACGAAGTGATAAAATCAAAACCCTCACCTCTGCTTCAAGCGCAAAACTAGAAAATGGCCAAGAAACAATCGATACGGCCATGCTCTTTCAGAGAATTTACGTCCTAGCAACGTCGTCTGAAGTAGACTTGAAAGATTTGATGACGTATGAATTGTGTTCGTACCCACCTTCGTTATTTGAGAAAACGAATATGTTACGAAAAGCGGATAAATCACAACTGGCTAAGGTTATCTACGAATATGCCTCGTTGAGTGGAAGAAAAAACGACCAACTATCACTGAAAAGATACGTTTTAGACGGCGGTTCGCTTATTTATAGGGTTTTTTGGAAAAAATGTAGTTCCTACGACAAAATTGCCAGCTCGTACGCGTCTTTTGTATCTCGGTTATATGGTCAAGCTACAGTCGTTTTCGATGGATACGATTCGGGTCCGACAATAAAAGACATGACCCATAATCGGAGATCGTCGAATATTAGCCAGACGGTTAATTTTACACCAAATATGCGTTTCACTGGGAAAAAGGAATCGTTTTTATCTAATCCGTCAAACAAACAGAGAATTATATATCTCATTGCTAAACACTTGGAAGAAATCGGATGCTCCGTATTTCACTCCAAAGGCGACGCTGACGTCGACATTGTTTTGAAATGCGTCGAGTCGTCAACTTCTGCAGAAACAATTTTAATTGGAGAAGACACCGACCTACTGGTTTTGTTGTTGCATTGGGCCAAACAATCGAACCACAAAATATATTTTCGTAGTGATATAACTCGTACTATGGGAGGCCAACAGAACAAAGTCTATGACATAACGAAAATCCAAAACTCATTGGGCGAAGAAATTTTACAATGTATGTTATTTCTTCACGCGTTTACCGGATGCGATACCACCTCTAAGATATTTAGCATAAGCAAACAGTCATGTTTCCGTAAGCTTAGAGAGGACGAGAAATTCCTTCAACTTGCTGCGCAATTTTCAACTTCAGAATTATCGCAAATAGAAGCCGCCGAACTTGGTTGTAAGATTATGGTCTATCTGTTTGGTGGTAAATCAACCGATACTCTAACGAACTGTCGTTACAATGCCTTTGTTTCCAAAGTTGCCTCTACAAGTTCATTTGTGAAACCCGAGAGACTTCCCCCTACCGAATCTGCCACGAAGTACCACAGCCTTAGAGTCTACTATCAACTATTTGTATGGAAACTAAACGACCAAAATCTGGACCCCTGTGATTGGGGATGGATATTAGAGGGTGGCCTCTATCTTCCAAAAACGATGGACTTACCACCAGCTCCAAATTCCTTACTAAAAGTAGTACGCTGCAAATGTATCAAGGGGTGCTCCAATATGAGTTGTGGATGCAAAAGACGAGGCTTTAATTGTTCGTCTGCCTGCGGACCTTGCCAATCGACTAATTGCGAAAACTCATTAAAACCGGATATTGAACTCTCTGATACCGAAATAATTTAAGTTTTAAAATTTTTAAATAAATTATTTTCGTTAATTCCACGTTTCTTATCGTTTTAAATAAATAGTGTTTATCTTGACGGGAACGCTTAGAGAATGTAATTTCCTTTAGAATAAGCCCAAACTCGGCATAAATTGTCCCAGTCACAATTGCGATTTTCGATATTCTAGGGTAAAACGGCCGGCCATATTGGATTTTAAAAACAGCGGTATAATATTATTACTGCGCAAGCTCGTGATACACCAAAAATATAGATAATATACAATGTCGAGGGTATTTTCCAACGTTATGATGTTTTTTGCTTAGATATTCCGTGATTTACGAAGAACTTGCGGTAATTATTTTTGTTCAGTAATTATCCCCTATAACTGTAAAGTATATTCACCAAATTTCAGCCTTTTATCTCAAAGCATGAAGTCGGGATAAACTTTTAAACTTTCCCCCACCGTATTTTCCAAATAAAATCTAGCTTGACCACTTGAGACCAGTTTTGACCACTTTCCCAAGGGGGGATTCATGGGGATTTTTAAGGGACGGTTCAGACCGATATTAGGAACACATTGCAAAAGAGAAAAATTCTATTGCAATTTGTTCTAGGTACAACTCTAAATCGACTGGACTATACACAGTTTAAGCAGCTAATAAGACAACCGTAATCATTATTGTCTACGACTTTTCTGTTACGTTAGGAAAAACCGTAGACATTCGCGTTTACGCCTGATTTATAAGCTGCTAAAAATTTCAACTATCTTACAGTTGAGAAGTCATTTTTGAAATAAGATCATTAGTTGCGGCAGTTGTTAACCTAGCCCCGAATACTTGATACTGAATAAACCCCATATCTCCAAAAGGAGTGAGTACGTGCAATGAAAACTAAGTGTGGTGCATAGTAGTATATTGAGGGTGTAATCAATTGGGGTACTTATTTTATCAATATCAGATGTGGGGGGAGTCTGTCGTTAACCTAGCCCCAACGTTAATATTTTAATTTGGCTATTTCGGGCTTTGCTCACGCCCTATTTGTGGTAGGGCATTAATTTTCACTGCATATTGTTTTCGTGAGGGTATTCTTTCATAGAAGCCCTCATTCGGCTCTCTACCTAAAATAGAAATGAAATGGCTGCAAAGAGAAAACGGCCAGAAACTTTTGATCGGGACTCTGCTTCTTCCTTAAGCCAAGGTGTAATTACTAGGCCTCTGGTCGAAGTGTTAGGTTGGAAATGGGTAAAAAAGGTTTTTTTTTGCAGGGAAATGTGGGGAAAACTGGTAAAAACAGGAAAAAATTATTGAATAATTGAATAATTCACCAAAAACTTTTTCACTTTGCATAATTTTAGCGGGAGTCACGTTTAGTTTACACCATGGATCTCTTTCGATGAATGATAAGATCAAATATTCACCTGAAATCATTACTATTACGGATGTCAACTTCTTTCGTACACATCAACGATTTGCGACCAACCAAAAGTGATACCTCCAAATATTGTAAATTCTTTAGAATCGTGAGCTTGGGAGTGGTTCAGGGCATTAATCATATTTTTCAACTGATGTGTTGGGCAAAATATCCAATAAATCCATCTCTGCTTTAGAAATGGATGTTTGAAACGAGGTTCAATCTTAAAATTGAAGGTTCCATCTGTATTTTCTGTGTAAGTGAAGGCCTTCTCCTTTCCAATTGTGTGGCGTATTGCAGAAACATTGCTAGTTCCACCATCACATTCGAGAGCTGAGGTTTCCAAATCAACACATTGAAATGACCAGATTACGTCATACAGAGTGGTATTTAGGATAGAATGCGAAGCTGCTTTAGGTTGTAAAATAAGTGATTGCGCGATTAATCTTATTTAAATGTTAATTCTAAAATAAATCTAATTCAATTAAATTCTGAAATAAATAAATATAAATGTAATTAAACTAGTAAAACCCTAAACCTTAGAAATGTGTAACTTAAATATTTTATAATTGTGAAACTCGAAACAAAAAATTTATTGTATGTATGTATTGTATTTGAATCTTTTTGACGCTCTCTGGACATTCTCAAAAAATTCCGCGCCTCTGGAAAATCCGGGAAACGAGCGCGTCAGTAATATTCCATAGAATGTTGGCGCTCGTTTCCCCCCCCCCCGCTTGTTAAAGGATTAACCGAGCTTTCTTCGAGGGTCCAGGGAGCGGAGATGAGCAAAAAAAACTTTTTCTCAACCGTATAAGGTTAAAATAAACCTTGCAAAAAAACAAACGTAACATGGTATTTTTTTCTGACCTAAAACTTAGGAACTAGAGAAGGCACTAAATAAAATTAATTTCCCTTAACTTGTTTCAGTCCAAGTTAAGTGATGGGTTAACAATTAGCTCTCCCAAAAGTAATTAAGTAAAATTAGAGAAGGGACAAAAACCCCTTTTCTTCATGGTGTAAGAAACCCGGGAATCATCCTGGTATCCAAAATCGCGGATTCAAAACCGAAGCCGCCAAGTTCAACAAATGCCGCCTCCAGAGGAACCATCTTCGAATTCATCTTCAAAAACCGAAGATGAAATCGAGGACGCTGAAAACGCAGCGAAGAAAGCGAAGGAGAAAGCGGATAAGTCAAATAAAAGAACCACAACTTCGGGGAAAACTTCCACGGAGTCTGCGAGGTCAAAAAAGCAAAGCCAGGAGCTTCTGGCCGTAAAAGCCGCGAGAAAGAGCACCAGAACCGCCGCAACGAGGCGCATCAACGTCATCAAACAGTTATTGAAGGATAAAACGTATACCCTCGACGACCTTGACGATGAGCTGACGCTGTTGCTCCAAAAGGAAGAAGAGCTCTCGCGGATTGACGCCAAATTAGAATGGCTGATCACGGACGAAAAGGAGATGGACGCCCACGCCGATGAAGCAGTCGGGTACCGGGAAGACATCACCCTGCTGAAAACCAAAATCAAGCGGATTTTCCAACAACAAGGAGGGACACCGTCGACATCAACCAACTCCGTCGCCACCGCGCCGGTCAACCAAGGTCCGCCATCGGTCATATACGGCGCATCTAACGAAGGCGCGGAGGTGAAACTGCCACCGCTCCCGATCGTCAAGTTCCGAGGAGAGTACGAAAAGTGGAATCTCTTCTGGGGACGCTTCAAATCAACGGTCGACAACAACAAAAGGTTATGTAAGATCGAAAAATTTTACTATTTAACTTCGTTTTTGGAAGGCGAAGCTCTTAAGACTATCGAAGGCTTAGTTGAATCCGAAGAGTCATACGATCAAGCGGTAGACCCTTTAAAACTTAAATTTGATAAATCCCAATTCGCGATCCATAAACATAAGGAAAGGTTAGAAAAAATTCAGCCTGTGCGCTATTCGGGAAATGTTAAAGCTCTTCGTGAGTTGTTAGATACGGTAGAAGTTAATATTAGAAGTTTTAAGGCCCTGGGGGTAAATATTAAAGAAAAGGCTTCTTTCGTTTGCCCGGCGATATTGAGGTGTTTGCCAAATGACATAAGAACCGAATTTTTCGTAAAATATAAGCCTACGGGTAACGCTGCCGATTGGGACGCGGAGGTATTAATAGATTGCATGAGGGATCAAATTGAATTTCGCGAAATGGCCTCTTTGTTAGGTAGTCCGACTGATTACTCGGGAAAAAATTATTCCTATAAAAATGTTTCCAATCAAAATGATAGGTATTCAAATAAAAACAAAAATGAAAAATCCTCGAATCCCTCAGCTTCCGCTCTCGCTACGGGTGTTCAACATAAGCCCAATGAAAACGTTTACTGCGTGTTTTGTAATAACGACGCGCATAAAACAATTAACTGTAAGAACTTTACGCTAGAACAAAAGAAAGCTATAATTAGGGATCACAATAGATGCTCTATTTGCCTTAGGACCCACGAACAACAAAATTGTTGGTCGAAGTTTAGAAACTGCAAGCGCTGTCAGAAAACGCATAATTACGCCGTATGCGAACAAAACCCCTCGCATTTACGAGAAACTAACGAAACGAAGTCGGTAACTATGGCTGCGGCGCCAGTTAAACTAGTAGAAGATTCAGTATTGCTGCAAACCGCGGTAGCTCTAGTCGAACACCCAAATCAAAATTCAAATTCAAAGTTGGCGCGGGTTTTGCTGGATGGGGGAAGCCAAGTTACTTTTATCAGAGAGGAGCTTTCCCGCACCTTAGATTTGCCCGTCATCGGGGAACAAATACTAGACTTATACAGCTTCGGTAAAACCAAGCCGTCACAAAAAACGAGTAGGAGGGTGCAATTAAATCTAGTAAATAGAGAAAACGCGAATCAAACGGTAATAATCATCGCGGTTGAAGTCCCATTTGTATGCCACGCCTTTGATAACCTAACTAACATCGACTTAAATAGCTTAAGGTTGCCGAAAAATATGCAACTGGCGGATGATAAAAGATTGTCCACCGAGAAAAATGAAATAGACATTTTGATAGGCGCGGATCATTATTGGGAATTAACTTCGGGAAAAACAATGAGATTTGGTCCCTCTCTCGTGGCCGTCGAAACAACGTTAGGTTGGTGCCTACAGGGGGTAACTGCTAGCTTAGGTAATGAAGTCTCAGTTAATGCCGTTAGTACAATGCTCGTAACTTTGGGGCAAAAGCAAATTAATGACACTCTTAAAAATTTTTGGGAATTAGAAAGCATCGGAATAAATAGTCCCTTATTTTACCAAGAATACAAAAAAGTTGTATCTGAACAATTGGACTTAGGGATAGCGGAGCAGGTGCCCTTCAACGAGTTAGACATAGCTAAGCCGGGAACTTACTATATTCCCCACCAGGGGGTTGTGAGAGAAAGCTCGATGACCACGAAGCTTAGAGTCAAAGACTATATAAATTCTTACATAGACTGGCCTGTTCTATGGAGCGTTAGTTGATCGGATATTTTTCCAGAATCAGCGCCACCAAGTAGTCGTGGACGGTACTAATCATAAAAAAATTTAGTCGTGCTGGTCGGACCGCCGAAAACGGCTTTGTAGAAGCCACATGTTTATCACGTGCCTTCAATTTTTTCATTTTTCTTTTGTTAAGTAAAATATAATTTCGTAAAAGAATGGATCACGAGAAAAGATTAATCAGCAAAAGTTGTTCTTTTTGTGCTTTTTTAAACTGTTGTAATCACAGGAAAAAAATGAAAAATTTATCGTTTTTTAGGTTTCCAACGAACAAACAAAGGTAAGCGTTATTTGCTTTGTTGAATTTGAGCTCAAACTAAATAACTTTATTTAATGTGTTAATTTTTAGGTGTAAAGATTGGGTTTACAATACAGGGCGTGAGGACTTAAATGATAAAACCCCTGAATCGTTAAACAAATCGTTTACCGTTTGTGGAAATCATTTTGAGAATTGGTGTTTCATGAACAATGACAAAAATAAATTAGTTTTTAACGCCATCCCAACCCTTAAAGATGGGAAATTAGAGGTAGTTAGCGATCAAATTCCTATGTCATTGGGTGAAACCACTTCTATTTATTCTGGTACCAGCAAACTACAAAATGAAAAAGGAACATCAGGTTACAAAGGTAATTTCAAAATTAGGGCTACATAACTTTAATAAAAGGTTATCGCTGAGCATTGGAAGTTAAAAAGTTACTGAACCAGCTTTTGGAACTTCCGGTGCTGATGTCATGATTCC
This sequence comes from Leiobunum rupestre, assembly GCF_980474605.1. Classification (NCBI taxonomy): domain Eukaryota; kingdom Metazoa; phylum Arthropoda; class Arachnida; order Opiliones; family Sclerosomatidae; genus Leiobunum; species Leiobunum rupestre. The sequence goes on along the minus strand of NC_143394.1, from coordinate 23,190,489 downwards.
AAAATTGAAAAAGACAAATTTATTTAGAAATAATACCTGATTAATATAAACACTTTTTTTATTGTACCAGTTAATACAGTAGAAATGACAGTGAACCCACTTCAAGTTTCTATAACACCTATAAAGAAATCTGTTGATTTAACAGGTATGGTGATATTGTTATAATATTAAGTAAACAGGAATGTTTTATTAATAAAATTCTTCTAGCTTTAGTCAACCAAATTTTTTCAACCTCAGCAATTGATACGACCTCAGCAATTGATACGACCTCAGCAATTGATACGACCTCAGCAATTGATACGACCTCAGCAATTGATACGACCTCAGCAATTGATACGACCTCAGCAATTGAGTCAATGTCTACTTGGGAAGCCGAAGTTTTACAGACATCCAATACTAAAACCGAAATTTTGTCACTATATTTAGAAAACCTTACAGATTTAACAGGTGACCTTTTAAATATAGTAAATGTATAGAAAATCTTACTAATTTCCAGAATATTTTCTATGAGTAGCTAACCAAATATTAGAAGACAGTGCCACAACGTATTTACGTTCTCAAGTGAAAAGAAGTTTAGAGAGGGACTCTTTGACAGAATATTCTTTCCCAAGTCGTCAAAAACTAGATAAATCACATCATGGAAATATACCTCAACCAACAGGTTCAATATTAATTATCGTTATTATAAGTAACATAATACCAATAATAATGACAATTAGCATAAATTCGTTACTCTTATTAATCACCAATGGCAAAAGTATATTACTCTGGTAGGGTAAGTCAGAGTTGGGTGGTAATTACTAGTTTCATCAGAAATTGCCATTTTTATTGGTATCATTATGCATATGTTGTTATTATCATAATATCATTCTCAATTTCTTTAGATAATGGCAATGCATTTAGTCAGTGTGATACCAGATATCAACTCCACTTATCTAAAAGTCTAGTTCAAGAATATTTGTTGATGAATGGCCTAACTATAACTGCTAACTTGCTAATGGATGAAGATCAAGTAAAAACCGTAAAAATTATTTCATCATAAATATGCAAATAAATTAAATTTGTTTATGTTAGGATTACAATTTTTGGATAAAACTTGATGAAATGGAGTTTCGTCCACCTCCACTTATGGATATAATCGGATATTATTTGAAAAATAATAACTTTTCAAACCGTAATAATATGGAACAAAACGATGAGAACTGTACTATAAGTTTTATATATATAAATTGATTATAGGCATAGCACTAATTGAATTTTTATCTAGTTTTAAGAAGACCAAGAATTCCTATTAGAAAAATTTGTAAACCTTTATCTCGAATTGAAAATTCTAGTTTCATTTCATTAAATGTTACTGAGAGTGCAAACTATGATACTGGTATTGTCTTTATATTTAAGCAAATTTATTCATATTTTACTAAAAAATAAGATATTTATTTTTCTTAGATTTGGATACTCGAAGCATTCAGTTAGACACTGGAAGACTTTTAGTTTCCAATATGAATACTCCTGTCAATGTATATGGTAGGTGGCCTTATAGTATATATAGTTTATTGTATTTTAAACATAATAATAATAATAAATTAATAATCAGCTAAGCTAATACCCAAGTCACCACTACCGGCCTAAGTCCACTTGCGACTTATAAGGCCTAGCTTTTAACCAGTGGCCCACTTATTATTAATATTAGATTATTTACCTGAAACTAATTCAAAGTATTCGTCGTTATTATGGAATTTTCTATTTAATAGTATAATTTAATTTTTAGATAATATTGGTACTCCAAGTCTAATCAATGGTAGTTTCCTGGAAACTAATTTTAAGTTATCATCCACAAATTTAACTTCTACTGGTAGGTATTATCACAAGTATGCAATATATATCTTATGAGATAATATCATTCGCAGTGTTGAGTGAAATACCTCATAGCCTTAAATCAGATTTATAAGAAAATTGAAAACTATATTGTACCTGCAAGGGTACATTTTTCATTTTTAAGTCTTAGATAAACACTTCTCAAATAAAGTATATATTACATACTTCTGATATTATAGAATTTATAAGAATTTTTAAATATTATAAATTAATAAAACTTCATTTCAGACAAAATTGGCACACCAGTTTTAAGCAGTATTAGAAAGTCAAATAAAAGACCAAAAGATACTCCACGAAAAATAAAATTAAAAAAGAAACTTAGAGTTAAATCTACATTACTCAGCCGAAGTCGAAAGAGGATTATACATTTGAAATCCAAACTTCCAAAAACTTCGGGTGATAAAATTGCAAGTTTATCTTCAGCCGCAAAGGAATTCCTCACAGAAGAGCAGAAACTGTTTTTTGAATCTCAACTTTTAAATAGCAAGCGTTCAAAAAAAGGTAGAAGGTGGTCGGATATGGACAAGCTAATTAGTTTGTCAATATTTTACCAAAGCCCAAGGACATTTAGACTTCTCTCCAAGCTATTTGCCATGCCAAATCCAAGAACTTTGCGAAAATGGCTCGAAGATGTGACTGTAGAACCAGGTTTTAATAATAACATTTTCGAGGCGTTAAGGAAGAAAGTGGAAAAATTTACACCAAGAAACAAAAACTGTGTACTACTTTTGGATGAAGTGTCATTAATGGCTGGGCTGTCATACGACCAATCAAAAGATCAAGTGCAAGGCTTTGTTGACAATGGTAATGGAGACAGAGAAAAAGTGTTGGCGAATGAAGCTTTTGTGATAATGTTACATGGCATATTCCAGCCCTGGAAACAAGTTATTAGCTACTCATTTGCTAGAGGAGCCACAAATTCTGGCCAGCTAGAAATCTTTGTTAAAGAATGCCTCGCTAGGTTGCAAACAGTTGGTTTGAATGTCAGGGCAATAATATGCGATCAAGGTCCTCCAAATAGGAGTTTATTTAGTCGATTAAAAATTAGTGAAAAACAACCATTTTTTATATACAACGATAAAAAAATATACGGCATGTATGATCCACCTCACCTTTTGAAAAGTCTGAGGAATAATTTCCGCACATATCTTATGGAGGTTAATGGAAAACCTGTAAGGTTCCATTACGTGGATCAGTTTCACAAGTATGATTGTTCAAGGCCACTTCGGCTAGCACCAAAGCTTAAAAAAGAACACATTAACCCTACTAACTTTTCCAAAATGAGAGTTAAGTACGCATCACAAACACTCTCACATACTGTATCGGCAGGAATGGCTACCTGCATTGCATTTGGAAAATTAGAGGCAGAAGCTGCTTACACGGCAGACTTCATTGATAAAGTGGATAAAATGTTCGACGCCGTCAACTGTTCAAAGTACGATTCAACCAAAGAACTTCGAAGGATGATGACGAAAAATTCCATACATCATCAAATTTTGGATGAATCAGTAGCTATGTTAAAATCTATAAAATTTACACTTCCAAATAAAAATATTAGAATTCACTGCGTCGAGGGTTGGTTGCTTACCATAGCATCAATAAAAGCAATTTGGAAGGACTTACATAGTGAAGGAGCTAATTTCCTTTTTACAAGGCGTTTCAACCAGGACCCGCTTGAAAATTTTTTCTGCAATATTCGACAAAAAGGAGGAAACAGGCAAAATCCTAACTGTATGCAGTTCCGAGACGCGTTTAAACAGCTGTTAACTCAGTCAATTCTGCTGAATAGTGATGGGCAAAATTGTGAATCGGATTTTGGTGAAATTTTGCTTAGTTTGAAGTCCTTGCAAAAAGTGAGAAACATTAATTCTACAGATGAAGAGTGTGAACAATTTGAAGAAAAAGACTCAAATAATCAGAGTTACAAAAAAAAGGTTTCGGGGCTTAAAGAAATTGATGCTCACGCAGTTGCTGAGGTGTTTGGGAACGCAATCGCCATGAATGCATTAACTTATGTCACGGGAAGTGTAATAAGAAAAGTTAGATATTCCCATGAATGTGACAGTGATAAAACTATTTGTCGATTTTTTACCGAATCTGAGTACCTGGAGGACCAAAATCAGACCTTCACACATTTAAAAGCCTATAACTATAAGAAGGGAGATTTTGGGGGATTAATTTCTCCATCTGATGTTGTAACAGCATTTATGTTACAAATCGAAAAAGTTTTTTTAAAGGTGTTTAATGGGAAAATGCACAAAGCCAAAATTTTATCTAAAATGATAAAAGAAACCAAAGATGTCGAGGCTGATAATATGTGCCCTGGGTTCAAACACAAAATAATTTGTGTATATTTAAAAATGAGGATTTTTTATGCTGTTATATTCATCAATTGGGATCTTGCAGAAGAGCGACAAAAAAAGAAAAAACAAAACAAAAGATCTGATAAAAAATTGTTAAAGATTACCCATCTTGGATGCTAAGCTAATTGTTTATCTGGCATTCTTAAATTTTAACAGCAAAAAAAAATATTCCACCCACTACGACAGTAAAGAAAGTAAGGAAGATTTGGACATTAAGGGTCAGATAAAATATTTACAATTTTGCATACAGTCCTACCCTTTTAAAGATAGAATTCAATAAATTCAGTCAATCGAAAATGGAAAAAACAATTTAAGTGAAAAACCTTATTCTGGTAAGATCATTTTTTACAAATTTCTGTCTTCTCAGTACTGAAACTTGTTTTTCACAGACGAGGAATTGGTGGAACAGGGACATAAAAACTGTAGATGTTGCTGAGAAGTAGGAAGACTAAAATGATTAAACTTATTAAGATTAAACTGGTTATGAAAATTGGTTTGTTAGCCTATACATTCGTATCAACTGAGACAGTAATTAAAGTTACCGAATGGCTTTTACTGAAATGCTAAAGATCTAAAAATAAAGGTCCTGCTTGGAAGAACATTTGTATATCCATTTTTTTTTCAATAAAATATAGCATATATTATCTATAATATTTATACCATTTTTTATTTCTTTAGTTAATTATCATATGGAACTATGACTATTTGGAGAAATTGTGTATTGCAATTATGTTCTCAAATTATAGCTTATAGTTGAAAATAAAAAAATAGCAGATATCTATAATTTTTATATTTTTTAATTAATATTCATATGTAACAATGACTTAGTATCACTTAATAGTATAAGAATATAATTTTTAGGCATATAGGAGTTAGAAAAAATGTAATTCAAATTCAATATTTTTACAGCCCTTTTTTGTTCTCCAAAGAGAAGATAGATGGCAGAACAGTTACGTTATTTTAGTTCCATCCACGGATACTACGTGGCACTAGGTGTAAAATTGTCAACCTTTTTAGAGCATAGAGTCTCCAGTCTATGTAGCGATAGCTTACATAGTCTTTGCTTAGAGTGGTGTTCGACAGGTCATCTCACGCCTATGGCGCGCGCTCTCTAAACGATTGCTTAACACCCGGCCCAAATATGAATCCCGACCTGTTATTGCTACTCATACGATTTCGAAAAAATAAGATCGCGGTAGTGGCCGATATAGAAAAGGCGTTTTTACAGGTGGAGTTAGATCAAGAAGATAAAGATTCCGTTCGTTTTCTTGGGTTCGGGAAGTAGATGGCAAAATAGACCCCACGAACTTCATTCATTTAAGGATGACCAGGGTCCCCTTTGGGGTCTCTCCATCCCCATTCTTACTAGCGGGTACTATACGCTATCACGCTCAAACCGCGGAAGGGGTCGATGAAGTAACAAAAAACAGGGTTTCCGATGACACCTATGTCGATGATTTCTGTAGTGGGGAACAAAACGTGGAAAAGGCCTACGATTTGTCTGTGGGCGCTGCTAAACTTATGAAAACAGCCGGAATGAAATTCCGTAAATGGGGGACTAACTCTCAAGAACTAAGGGAGTTATGGAAAGGGGAGGAAAATCACACTTTCGATATGGCTGAAACGTCGGCCTCAAAAATTCTCGGTATCAAATGGGACCCCTTAAACGATGAGTTTTCATTTGACCTTTCAAACTTGATTGAAGCATTAAGCAAGCTAAAAAAGACTAAAAGACAGGTTTTAAGTTACATATCCCAAATCTTTGACCCCTTAGGATTACTAGCCCCTTTTACGGTACGAGCTAAAATGCTCCTTCAAACCCTGTGGGGGGCGAAGTTAGATTGGGACGCTCAACTTCCCGAAGAATACGGGAACGTATTTGACACCTGGTGTGAAGAATTAGAATTTTTAAACAAAATAAAAATAGGCAGACACTATTTTGGAGGGTTGGAGGAAGAAATGGGAAACGTACAACTTCACGCTTTCTGTGACGCGAGTTTTAAGTCTTACGCTACCGCAGTGTACGTGAGATACCAAACAAAAGAGGGAACGGTGGGTGTTTCGCTCGTAACCGCGAAAGGCAGAGTGGCACCCCTTAAAATCAAAGAATCAGACCCTGAATTAACAATCCCCAAATTAGAGCTTATGGGATGTTTATTAGGCGCTCGCTTAATAAGTTACGTTAGCGATATCTTTAGAGAAAAATTGACCGAAGCCTACTTGTGGACAGATTCCACGATAGCTTTAGGGTGGTTAAAGGAACCAGCTAAAAATTGGCGCCTCTTTGTAGCTAATCGAGCGGCTGAAATTCAGCGCTTGACTAAAATAGAAAATTGGTTTCACTGTACTGGAAAGCAAAACCCGGCCGACCTGCCGACAAGAGGTATGTCCGCTAGGGAATTAGCTAAGAGTACCCTTTGGTGGGAAGGACCAACTTTTATTAAAGATTCTAAAGAAAATTGGCCAAAATTAGACGCTAAAAAACCAAATTTAGAGGTAATAAACAAAGGAAGGCGCAAAATAACAGCCGCAGTAATAAACAGGTCTCCGCAAATGAGCATTCAGCGTATAATCGATTTGGGTAAATATTACCTCGTACGTTTTTCGTATCGCAAATAGAGCTAAACAATTACCTTACGGAAAGGGCCCCATAAGCGCGGAAGAAATTGAGCGAGCGGAAATAACATGGGTTAGAGCGATCCAAGCTGAGGAATTTGAAGAGGAATTAAAAGCATTGCGGGCGGGAAAAGAAATAAAAAGAAATTCGAAAATTGCTACATTGAGCCCCATTCTAAATGAAAAGGGCATTATTTGTGTAGGGGGACGTACTCAAGAGTCAGAACTCTCATACGCGGAAAAACATCCGATGATTGTAACAAAAAATCAAAGATTAGTTAATTACTAACTGTCCGTAGTCACAAACAGGTTTACCACGGTGGTATAAACGATACCTTGGTTCAATTGAAAGAAAGGTACTGGGTACCGGCAGCCAGGCAACTAGCTCGCGCAGTTGTCAAAGATTGCGTAACGTGTAAGAGAGTAAAAGCTAAAACGGGCGATATGCCGGTTGCCCCCCTCCCCAAGGACCCTTTTCAGTGGTGGGAATAGACTTTGCTGGCCCTCTGCTAGTCAAAGGAGAATCCAAAACGACTAAAATGTATATATGTTTACTAACATGCGCCGTAACTAGGGCTATACATTTAGAATTAATCCCGTCTTTAAGTACCGAAGAATTCCTCTTAGCTTTTAGAAGAATCGTTGCTAGACGCGGAGTTCCAGAAACTGTATGGAGCGATAACGCGCTAACTTTTAAGAAAGCGGACAAAGATCTAAATTAGATTTGGCAAAACCTCAATACGGATCGTATCAAAGAGTTCTTCGGAACTCGGGGAATTAAATGGAAATACATCATTGAACGATCCGCCTGGCACGGAGGATGGTGGGAGGTTCTAGTAAAATCTACCAAAAATTGTTAAAAAAAAATTTGGGTATGGCCTCTATTAAGTTTTCTGAATTGTTTAACAACTTTAACCGAAACTGAGGCAATAATAAACTCGAGGCCCATAAGCTATTGTTACAATGACGCCAATGAACCTGCCCCACTTTCCCCTGCCGAATTTTTTACGGGTCGCCGATTAACGAGCCTTCCCCCTCTTAGTTTAAATAAACGGGAATTTGAGCATGCTCCAATGTCGCGACGCGAATTGTGTAAGCGATTGAAATATCGCGAACGTGTGTTTAACTCTATTTGGAATAGATGGACCAAAGACTACATTATGGAACTGAGATCCGCTCATCATTCCAAAACTGTGAAAACCGCGAGTGTATTAAAAATTGGTGACGTCGTGTTAATCCAAGACGACAACCTTCCACGTCATATGTGGAAACTCGGGTTAATTACGGATACAATTATCGGTCGAGATCAAAAAATTAGATCTTACGTAGTGCGAACGACCAATGGAAACAGCATAAGGCGATCAATACAGCACTTATGCAATTTAGAAATTTCTGACGTGGAAGGCGACGCGCAATAACCCTTAGTAATACTTTTCAGTATTACGGGGGGAGTGTAAAATAAGTGATTGCGCGATTAATCTTATTTAAATGTTAATTCTAAAATAAATGTAATTCAATTAAATTCTAAAATAAATAAATATAAATGTAATTAAACTAGTAAAACCCTAAACCTTAGAAATGTGTAACTTAAATATTTTAGAATTGTGAAACTCGAAGCAAAAAATTTATTGTATGTATGTATTGTATTTGAATCTTTTCGACGCTCTCTGGACATTCTCAAAAAATTCCTCTGACGTGGCGGCGAGACGTATGGCGATTGGGGATAGAAACAATCTCTTGGGGAAGGGAATTCCAATCATTAATCACACTACAGGAAAAATGATTTAGACGCTGAGCGGTACGAACTCGGGGCTTGGAGAGTTGGAGTGAGTTACCCCGAGTTTGGGAGGAACTAAGAGAGAAGAAATCGTCAAAATTTAGATTTAAGTTATTATAAAAAAAATCGTGAAGCAAACAGATATCATTAACACAGTGTCACAGATGTACCGGGTCGATGCGAAGGTACTGCAAGCGAGAGGCAGCAGGGAGAGACGAAATTTTGTGGGGAAGCTTAGCAAAGGCATTTTGAGCTTTTAGGAGAGCAAGGATATCCGATTGGAGACGAGGGCGCCAGATTGGGGAACAGAAATCCAAGTGGGGGAGAATTAGGGAATTATATAGGGTACGAATTAGTCTAGGAGAGCGGAAGAAAATATTGCTACGGACAACACCAGTAATAGAGCGAATTTTCTTAGAAATTTTGTTAGTGTGACTCGAGAATTTCAGAGAAAGATCCATAATAATGCCTAAATCGCATTCAGAGAGAGTGGTGTTAATTGGGGCATCCCTAATAAAATATGTGTGATTGGGGTTATTCCTTCCTAAGTGTAAGACGGAGCATTTGATGGTGTTAAAAGATAACCCCTGAGAGTCGGCCCAGAGAACAACAGCGTTAAGGTTAGATTGAAGACACAGACAATCAGGAGAGGATTTTATACAATGAAATAATTTAGTGTCATCTGCAAAGAGCTCAATGAACGCATCACGGACAACATCAGGGAGGGAGTTAATTAAGACGTTAAACAGAAGGGGACCAAGGACAGAACCCTGGGGGACACCACAATGGACATCAGCCCAATCAGAGACTTCACCGTGAATCACAACACGCTGTTTACGAGAATAAAGGTAATCCGCGAGCCAAGCAAGCGCATCACCACAAACACCGGCGTCTTGAAGGGCGGAAAGAATAGCGGCGTGGGGGAGGGAGTCGAACGCCTTTCTAAAATCCAGAAGAATTACGTCGACGGCGAAGCCCTGATCAAGCCAACTTGACCAACGATTAGAAGCAGACAGGAGGTTAGAGAGACAGGATCGTTTAGGTAGAAAGCCATGCTGGGCATTACTGAAAACTTTTGAGGAAGAGAGGAAGCTAAGCAGCTGTTCAAAAGCCAAGGTTTCAGACAATTTAGGAACCTGGTTTAAAACGCAAATGAGGCGAAAGTTAGATGGAAGATCGCGGGGACCCTTTTTGTGAATTGGAGTGACATTTGCCTCTTTCCAAGAAGGAGGCAACGAACAATTCGAGAAGGAGAATGAAATAAGAAGGTAAAGGGGAAAAACAAGGGAAGCGGCACAATTGCGTAATACGAGTGGATGAATACCGTCGGAGCCCGGAGACTTGTCAATTTTTAGTTTCCCAAGTAGACGACTAATATCAGCTGGCGTACAGGTAAATTTGTCTAAAGTAGAGAGAGGGGCAGCGCAAGAAGGAGACGGGACATAGGGCAGAGGTTGAATAGCAGAGGAAAAATACTGATTAAAAACATTGGCGGCCTCCAACGAAGAAGTCGTAGAGGAGCCATCACATTTTTTTATTTCAATTATTTTATGGCGAGTAACGCGAAATCGATTGACGTGAGAATATAAAGCTTTAGGGATAATTGACTGGGAAGAGTGTCGTTTTTTAGATTGATTTAGGCGACACCAGGCAATAGATTTAGCTTTTCTGCTTAAGGCAGAGCGGCGGTTAGAGTTATTATTACGCTGCTTCGGCTTACTAAATGGGATAAAGGACGAAATACCGGCAGTTAAGAGGGAACTAAAGGCAACCCAAGAGTCAGCGAGGGAATCACGGGAAAGCGTCAGAGACCAATCAATACGTGAACGAAAGTCATTAAAAGCGTCATAGTTCCCTTTGTAAAAATTAGGTTTAGACCGAAAAATGGGAGCCATACAAAGCAAGGCAAAATTTAAGAAAATAATACCGTGGTCACTAGTACCCAAAAGAGGAAAAAGAGAAGTGTTCGAAACCAGACCGGGGTCAGAGGAAAAAATTAAATCAAGAGTGTTGTCGCGACACAGTGCACCGCCAGATCTAGTTGGGAAATTAACAAACTGGGAGAGGGAGGAATCAGTTATACAATCAAAAAAGAGTTTTGTTTGGGCACAGGCACCTACACACGGAATATTATTAAGCCAGTCTATAGAGGGATAATTAAAGTCTCCTAAGAGTAATAAACTATAAGGCTTCGCGACACAATGAGAACAAAGAGCAGAGATTAAAGAAATAACATACGCGTGGTTGTGATAATGCGTATTATTCGAACGATATATAACGCAAATGACAATAGTTAGATCGGAGGTTACGACCTGGACTGCGACAGTCAATAGCAACATCATGAAAGTTAAAAGGCCGAACCAATAGAGACTCTTGGATAAACAGTGCAACACCTCCATGAGGGCGACGAACACCCCCAATAGGGTCTTTAACACGATCGTGGCGAAACAACGAGAAACCTGGTATGTTAGGTTCAGCGCGAGAAATGTCTTTGTTCCACCAAGTTTCGGTAATAGCGACAAGAGTTATTCCAAATTTTAGGATAGGCGAGTTCAGTTCATCAATTTTATAACCCGATAAACCACCAGCATTACAAAAGAGAGCATTAGAGACTCTAGGGGAAGTATCAGGGGGCAAACTTAAAACAGCGAGGTCCGATGGTTTAAAGTGGACAGTTGGTCCGTTAAACATTTAACGTAGGTGGGCCGAGAAGGACGAAAGGCAACTAGGGGATAGTTCAAAGTTGAGTTGTCTGGAGTTCCAGGAGCAACGAGAGTTGGGGAACATCATGCACTGTATGAAGAGGCACCGTAGTAAGGAAATGATCCTGGCGAGTTCTGGAGTGGTGGTGGCTGAAAACGTTGGAAAGGTGCCGGCTGCAGAGTAGGGAACGTGAAATTCTGGGAGCTAACACGAAGAGGCAACGAAATTCCATGAGAGTGCGGTGGATGATGAGAAAATGACGCCTTTGGGACTGCACCGTTGGCAAGACTGGAAAGCGGACGCAAGGGAAGCGAGGGTTGGTTCCACTTTACAACATTGAAGTTACGAATAGTCCAGCCCTGCTCGCCGGCGTTGATCTTCGCGTTCAGTTCGTCTTTGGCCTTGATGAAACGTCAACGCTGAATTGGGGACAAAGGAAAAACTTTCTCCTTGTGGTGAGGGAGCTCCAATACCACCTTGCTGGGGCGAGGCCGAGAAGTAATTGGTGGAATCGTGCGACCAAGTCGGTATAGCCGGACGAAGCTATTAATACCACACTGAGAGAGAAAGCTAGCGACGTCAGCATGATCACCACTGAGAGGTTATTGATTTCAGTCTTGTTGGAAATTTCAAATTGTAAGGCCTTTGCTGTACTTTGCATAGGGTATTGTAAATGTCGTCTGCAAAGTCAATGCAGACACTTTAGCAGACTAACGTTGTATGCTAAACATAACAGACAATATAGCAGACGAATTTAGTCTGCAAACCAAAACTAAAACTTTACTTGTTGTGTCATGTTCTTTTGTGAGAGATATGTATATTTTGACATTCTAACTTTTGGTCTTCATTAAACTTAATTATATTTCATTTCAAGATGTCTAGATTATTTACTAATTGCCATTAATCCCCCACATTTGGTAGCAGAGCGTGGTTAGATCATTTAGAGAAAGTAATTAGAATGTATAGTTTGAATTGGCAATTAGTGTAGGGACCTAGGCTTAGCTGAGTGTATAATAGAACCAGACAATAGAACTAGATTGAAGAAAGAATTATTTACAATATTTACAAAAGATGGATAAACAGAATATAACTATAGGAACATTTTTTTCATTTAATAAGTTAAATGATGAAAATTATGTGAACTGGAAGTTCAACATGAAAATGGCCTTGTTAGATTTTGGCCTTTGGGAGATTATTGATGAAATAGATGAAGACCCTGGGGAAGAGGCTGATGCTAAAGTTAAAGAAAGATATGAAACTAGAAAACAAAAGAGCATTGTCAAAATTGTCATTGGGTGTTGATGACCAACACAAGAACTTAGTGTCACAGTATGATACGGCTGTGGAGGTTTGGACTGCACTTCAAGAGTTATATGAGCCAAAGTCAAGGGCTCGGATAGCATCCTTACGTAATGCATTTCTAAGTTTGAAATATAATCCACCTGAGAGTATATCTGGATTTTTAGGGAGAGTTAGTGCTGCGGCTGAACAATTAGAATTAGCTGGTCGAACTTTAGCCCCAGATGAGATAGCATACCAGATGATTTGTAGACTACCAGAACAGTATGAGAACACCATTCAAAGAACATATCAACTAGATGATGCAGAATTTACTCCAGACAAGCCAAAGCTCTAATTGTAGCTGAATACGAAAGACAGAAACTAGTACAAAAGGATGAAGAGAAGACCGATAAACAGGGCGGATTTTCATCTTTACAATACAGACAGACTGATCAACAGAGAAATAGATTTACACAGCAAAGACGTGGGATTTCCCGTGGTCGGGGAGGTAGTCAAAATGCAAGTACACATCAAAGTTTTGTATGTTATAAATGTGGAAAAACTGGACATATAGCGAAAAATTGTCAAGGAAATATTCAAATAGACGCCAGACAAAGAGATCAAAGAGGAAATAGACAGGATCGCAACCAGAACAAACCAGCGGGAAAAGGTTACTCTAGTGGTTGGGACAATAACAGTTCATATGGGAATGCATATTTGGCTTCAGCGATGATATCAACATCAGATAGAGATTCCTGGATTTTTTATTGTGATGCTACTCACCATTTCTGTCATACAAGAGAATGGTTCATTGAATATCGAGAAATAGACGTACCGATTGATATTGCTCAAGGAGAAGCAAAGGCTCTTGAAACCGGAGTTGTTAATATGATAGTCAAGACACCATATGGAGAAGAATTAATACATTTGACAGATGTATTCTACGTTCCAAATTACAACAGGAATTTATTATCAGCGAGAAGATTCGATAATAATGGGTGTAAGATCATAATAGTTAATGGATCTATTAAAGTGTATGAGTTGATCAGAAATTAGTTTTATCATCTACATTGGCTGGATATAATTTATATGTTGTTGATGCATATATTCCAAGTACAGATGGACACACAGAGAACCGATCATTAAGCCTAGATGTAACGCAAGTTTAACTATTGATACTGCTAGATGGCATCATAGATTGGGGCACCCTTCAGTGAAACGAATGAAAGAATTACAGAGTAAAGAGATGGTTCATGGCTTACCAGAATTTAAAGGCGACATTGATCATTGTATACCCTGTAAAGTGGCAAAATCAACTAAAACCGCTTCAAAGGCTATACCAGATATATCCAAAAAACAACCTTTAGAGCTTGTTCACAGTGACATTTGGGGTCCCGCACCCGTTACATCTTTAGGAGGTTCAAAGTATTTTATCAGTTTCATAGATGACTACACTAGAAAAACTACAGTTTACGTTATGAAGAATAAAAGTGAAGCTTATGAAAGGTATAAAGATTATAAAGTCATGGCTGAAAGGCAAACTGGATTGAAACTGAAGAAACTTCGCACCAACAATGGTTTGGAATATTGTGCCAAATATTTTGAGGAAGGTTGTAGAAAGGATGGAATGACTTTGCAAAGAACTAACACATACAGCCCACAGATGAATGGAATTGCTGAGAGATTCAACCGGACAGCATTAGAAGGAATTAGAGCATTACTGGAAGATGCCAGATTACCACATTACATGTGGGGAGAAGTATTGCACACAGTGGTATATCTATCAAATAGATTACCTCATTCAAAATTACCAGATGTGACACCAGAGGGACGATGGAGAAAAACTACGCCATCATTACGCCATCTTAAGCGTTATGGATGTGTGGCTTTAGCTTTTGTACCACAACCACACCGTAACAAATTTGAAAGAAGAGCGAAGATGGGCATCATGGTGGGCTATGCTGTAGCAACGAAAGGATATCGCATATGGTTTCCCGAGGAAAGAAAAGTTGTGGAAACTAAACATGTTTCTTTCAATGAGAGTAAATTATGTATCAGGTTATTAAGAGAAACAAGAGAAGAGATTTATGAACCAGTAAAAGAAATATGGTCAGAAGAAATTGAAGATGATTTGTTGTCGCAAGAAAGTAATTCAGGAGAATCAGAAACCTCATCACAAGAAGAGAGTAGTAGCGATGATGATGTTAGAGAAGAATTACCACCACCACCAACACCGCCTCAAGCTGTAGTTCCACGTTGGAGACGGGAAGAAAAAGCTAGAAAGACAGGCGACAGAATTGATGTTTATCATTATGACAACATTACGAATCAGAAAATAAGATCTGAACCTGAAATGAAGCGCTATTTAACCTATAGAGGTGAACAGTATAACCCAAGTGATTTCAATTTCAAAGCTACTAGCCAACTAGCTACTAAACAACAACTTAAAGGACAGCAAAAGAATGGAACAGGGAATATTGAAACCAGATGTGTAGATATACCATCAACATATGAAGAAGCTATTGAAAGTCTAGATACTGAGAAATGGCAAGATGCTATGAAAACTGAGATCAAAACCATTCAAGATAGAGAAGTTTACGAGGTTGTTACAAAACCAACTAACAAGAAACTTATTGGAACTAAATGGGTTTACGATGTGAAAAAGAATGCTAATGGAGAAATCAGTAGATTTAAAGCAAGATTAGTTGCACAAGGATTTTCTCAAATTCCTGGAAGCGACTTTAACCAGACCTATGCACCTGTAGTTAATTTTACACTGATTCGAGTTTGCATATTGCTATTAGTGGCTTGTTTCGGATGGCATAATTGTCACATGGATGTAAAAGGAGCATACCTGTATGGCTCATTAGAAGAAGAAATTTATGTAAAACAACCTAAAGGTTTCGTCCAAGTAGGAAAGGACCAAGAAGGAGAATATGTTTGGAAATTAAAGAAAGCTCTTTATGGATTGAAACAGAGTGGAAAACAGTGGTTTTCTGAACTAGATGGTCAATTACTAACACTTGGATATAAAAGAATTTTAGGATGCAATTGTATCTATAGATATGGAATAACAGGATTGTTGATTGTATACGTTGACGATATTATAATCTTTGCGTTAACCAAAAAGGTTTTAGAAGAACTGAAAAACCAATTACAAAAGAAATTTGAGATGACAGATTTAGGAAGGTTGAGCTATTTCTTGGGAATTGAATTTTAATTTCCTGAAAAAGGAAAGGTCATCAGAAAAGCTACGTAAAGAAACTTCAAGAGCAATACAAAATTACAAATGAGAAGAAGAAAGATACCCCATTACCTGTTGGTATAGCGTTATCAAATAGAGATTGCACACCAGAGCAGAATAACGATTATCCATATAGACAACTAATAGGAAGTTTATTGTACCTGTCACAGCGTACAAGACCAGACATTGCGTTTGTTGTGACAAGTTTAGCTAGTTATTCTTCGAATCCTGGGCAGAAACATTGGAATTATTTACTGCAAGTCCTACAATACGTGTGCCAAACTTGTGATTATGGTCTACATTATAATGGACTGAATGGGATAAATCTAAATGTGTTTTCTGATGCCTCTTGGGGATCAGATTTAGATGATCGCAAATCAACAACTGGATTTGTGATTAATTTAGGTGACAATCCTGTATGCTGGAGATCAGTGAAACAGAAGAACATTGCACTATCATCAATGGAATCCGAATACATTGCATTAGCTGAAACATCGAAGGAAGTTGTATGGCAACCAACATTGTTGAAGAACTATTTGAATTTGTGAAATTAGATAAGAAATGTAAATTACCGATTATTTACTGTGATAACCAGGCGGCAATACAATTTTCTTTGAATAACATAGAAAATAATAGATCAAAGCATGTTCAGATTAAATATCATTTTGTTAGAGAGTGTATCAACAACCGTATTTTTGAAATTAGACATGTGAATACGAATAACAATAAAACAATAAAAACTTACTTAAAAAGACCTCTTAATAAAGACCACTTAAAGCCAACTTATAACCTACTTAAAAATTATAAGGAATTATCTGACCACTAAAAACCAACTTAAAACCAACTTCAAAAAATGAGTATTTTCCAGCCAACTTAAAAACAACTTAAAAACAACTTATTACTTCTTTAAATAGTTTATTAAAATATGCTGGCAACTTGAACCTACTTAAAACCAACTTAAATGTGAAAACCTACTAAATACCAACTAAATACCAACTAAAAACCAACTAAAAACCAACTTATTTTTTGGTAAGGGTACATCGGGAGATTTCATCACTAGTGCCGCGCAAAGTAGTTTCTAGTGCGAGGAGCCTGTTATTAGCAGATTGTTCGGAGTGGCGCAAGGATGCGTTATCCGATTTCAGGAGATCGAATTCTTTCTGGAGCGTAGATTGAGTATGCTTGATGGTACAAAACTTACAGGTGAAAGGAGTTGAGTCGTTTATATCCTCGAGCTTGATTTGGTTGAATAGCGGCGTATTCTCGAAGAGTACCCATCGACGACAAGCTTTACAACTAACCCAGTCAATACTACTGTCGATAAGATCACGTTTAATGTATGGAGTTTGGAAGCTCTTGGAAGCAGAGTCCGCCTGGACTCTACTGTTTTTGTCCTTGTCTTTGACCTTGACCATGGCGAATATCACCAAAAGAAGTATTCCAAAAGATTTTATTTAACTTGTGTATCACTTTTGCAAAGCGAATGGAGTTCCCACCAATTCATAGAAGTATCACAAACAAAATAAGCCTAACTCTTAAAAAAAAGAGAAATTCAAAACCAAATTTGAAAAACAGCGCGAGAAAAAAAATCATGCGACTGCGCATGTCATATAATATGTTAATTACTTTATATTAATTATAGTTTTACTCACTAAGTTCTAATTTTGAGATGTAGTTATATATGAGCTCTAGTCCAGACTCAAAAGGTGATTCTTCAGAGCATAATTTTAACCGCTTTGATTTTGAATATCCAAAATCATCTGCTTTTCTTTTCACATCACTGGTTTGTGTTTCAATGGAATGTGCAGTTTTTAAGTAAAAGTCACATAGTGTATATATTTCATTTTTGAACACATTATCAGTTTGTGAGCTCGCAAATCTCGTCTCAGGTGGCTTAACATGAATCTTTATATCAAGTATTTGAGTCGAGATAGTATTCAATAATGGTAACTTTTCCTGCTCTGTTTAGGTTGCACAATTCCATAAAAATGGGTTGTCATTTTGAAGAGCTTTATCTGAAGTTTCTTTCAGAAGAAAATTGCACTGGGTCAACTGATGCTTTGGTAGGATAAGTGGAGTTAGTGGCTTTTTTCTTGGTGGCATGACCAAGGCATACGATGATACGAATTCGCTATCTTAAGAATACAAGAGAAAATCTATAGTTTAATTTGCAAAACCAAACCGCCAATTACAAAACAGAATTAGTTAATTACCTGTCCACAAGAAATAGTTGAAATGGTTTTCAAAACTTTAAAATACCATAATTTTAATAATAATCAGCTAGGCTAATACCCAAGGCACCACCCTAGGCCTAAGTCATCGAGCGACTTTAAAGCCTTTAATTCAGGTGGCCGGGTTACAATGCGTAGGAGGGTGGTGGCAAGCCCTGCAAGCCAATCATCTACGAAGTACAGTAACTAACGTTGGGTTTGTAATATTTTTTAGAAAATAATGTAGTTTTATGCGCCAGATCTATTTTCACACGTCATTACTTTTTGTATGCCTATTGGCTAATTTTGAATTTTGCTTATGAATTCTATAGGCTGCTATTTAAAACGTCGTCTGTACAAGAAATTACATGTAATCTATAGGAAAAGCTGTAGCCCAGCTCGACTTAAGGACTTTTTGTATGAAGTCTTATCAGACTTTTGGTGCTACGTTTCAGAAATTTAATTGAAAATTATATAAGTCTATCTGATCTAACGGTAGTTTAAATAATACCACGACTAGCTCGCAACAGTGGTTTACCAAAATGCGCTACATTTTTCTACCAATTGGTACTAAAATTTTCACTTAACTCAGCATATCACATGGTGTACTGAAAGTCTTACGTACCTCATTTATGCGGAGTGTAACATAGCAAAGATCTTCATAGACATCTTCTTCCCTCGTTCTATGAGGACTTAAGGGAAAGTCAAACTGAACCATAGTATCTTCATTGTGACTATAATTTCATCATTGTAATGAAAAAAAATTAAATTTCAAGCCTTTAACATTTGTCACAACCAAATAACTAAAACCAAATTTAATACAAAAACTTATACAAAGAGTTTAATTTTACATGTTTAAAAAATGGAGGTCACTAAGCCTTTAAGGGAAATTCTAATCAATAACTAAAGAACATTTGGAAAACAGTGTTGTTCTTTTTTATGACAATGAACTTTCTATGCACTCATACCATTAAGGCAAAACCTTCATAATTTAACTAGATAAAACTCAACAAATTATAATTTTGATAGAAACTCCTCAAATCAGTTTTAAATATCAAAGACAGAGTAAAAAAATGAACTAAAAGTCGGAAATGCTTTAAAAGTTTTTCAATTAAAACTCATGCATTAAATTTTCAAGCCCAATTTAGATTTTTTTTCACTTCTAAATAATTTTTTAGACACTAAGCTAAAAGGAAAAACAGTAATTTGTTTATTAACATATCTTGTTTAAATTTTTAATTTAATAATGCAATTTCAAAAAAATCCTTGGAAATGCATAACCAAAAACATATCTATACGAAGCTATCCCTTACCAAAAAATAAGTGGTCTAAGAACTATTTAAGTTGGTTTTAAGTTTGTATTTGAGACAAATACCAACTAAAAACCTACTTAAAAACAACTTAACACCAACTAAAAACTTACTTAAAATGTTACTTAATAAAGACCACTTAAAGCCAACTTAAAACTTACTTAAAATGTTACTTAATAAAGACCACTTAAAGCCAACTTAAAAAATATGTAATTTTCTGACCACTAAAAACCAACTAAATACCAACTTAAAGAAAAAGGCATTTTCCCACCAACTTAAAACCAACTTATTACCAACTTAACTAGTTTACTGAAATATGCTGACCACTTAAAACCAACTTAATATCAACTTAAATGTGAATACCAACTAAAAACCAACTTATTTTTTGGTAAGGGTAGCAACACCTTCAAATTAATAAGGCAATATAGAAGTTAGGGTTTTGAGTTATGGAACTTACTTGGCGATATCTTCAAGATTCCGATATATTTCATCATTATAATAATCATGCACTTTATTCTCATTGGATGGAAAACCTCTAAAAGGAAGATAGAAAGGTTACATTAGAATTTTCTACAATGACATTGATATGGCTTAATGAAATGTAGGAAAGGTTAGGTAAACACACTTTACAGCTAAAACTAACAATATAGGTACAAAATGGTCAATGGCAGCCATATTTTCTAGTAGGCCAAATGGCCAGTCCTTATCTTTAGTAGGCCTAATCTCCCCACAATTTAAGTCAAATATTTGAACAATTTCCTGTAATATTAGACCCACATTTTTGTTGATTGTTTAAAAAAAAAGGTTCTACATACTTAATATAGAAATTTTCTGCTTTTGATGTCCGGGACAACACAGATAATGTATGTAGCACCTACAAAATTATTGATATTAATACTGTTAATTCAATAATTGCATTATTTCTTAAGGATAAGTAATATTCAAAGGTAATATCATTTTGAAGGGAATTAATCAATAAATATTTTGTTTTTAAGGCTTAGTAGCTTTTTTATAATACAAAATTGTATAATTCTAAATTTTGTAAGGAAATTGGCAATGTGTAAATGTTTTATTATGTAATTATTATATTATTAGGCATTACATATTTAAAATTAAATAAAATTAAGGTATAGTTTTTGGGGTTGAGTCAAACAGTACAAACCTGCTAACCATTATAAAATAGATTTATTTATTTATTTGAGAATGAAGTGTTGTTCACAAAAATTAAGCTAGTTTTTTATGAATTGACTTATTTAGAATCCTAAAAAGAGCAAGTTCAGTAAGAAAACTCAACCAAAGTCACCAAAACGTTTCTAGCATTTTGCCTCCTTGATGTTGAAATTCATTACCGCAATGTCGTTAGTCTTAGCAGAACTATTTTAATTACCTCGGCGACCTTCTGGTGGCTGTCAAGCTACTTATTTCAAAGTAGCTTGCGTTTTGCTCTATTCAAATATTCTTCACCTGCAGACGTGCACTAACCAAAGCTACAAATGTCTACTACATCAATTTTCTTCTTAAATCAAAAATTGATTAAAGCACCTAGGTATATGGGACTGAAAAGATTCTAAGCCACATAATTGCATCCTTTATCAGAGAGACCAACACCATCCATGATTATGTTGTGTGATTAAAAAGCAAGCAACTTCTTGCTACTATTTATACAATGCGGTACCATAGGTTAATAATATTACCCCCTAACCAGGGCTATAAGTTGCAATAAGACTTGGCCCTTGTGCCCCTATGGTTCTAACATCATATGTAAATAAAAAATAATTTTAATTTTAATTCTTAGGTACATGAATGTATTCTTGCTTGAACTTTATTCTTTCACAAAGTCAAAAAGGTCCCACTTGTCTCACAGCAAAACTGGCATCATAATGATAATAAATTAAATAAAACATACTTGCCTTGCCAAAATCAGTGTAATCAAAAAGCATATATGGTTGAAACAAATCATCATCCTTTAAATCAAATACATTTTTGCACGTTTGAAGGAAAGCACGAATGTTCTTCATACATAAAAACTGAAAAAACTCAACATCAGTACCAATGAAATTATACATGTCTAATCTGCAGAAATATATTTTTTCAGTTTTAACTTTAACCATGATAACAATATAAATTAATTTTATGGAAATATTTAAAAAAAATGTACAACACAAGGGCAAGGCTGTCTGATTAAAGTCAGTGATTTAATTGAATAGTTATAAAAAATAATTGACATAAATCACCTATTAGGTATTCTTATACATTTCAGTAAGAAAAACTCAATGTTGAATATTTAGCAAAAGTTATTTAAAAACTGAGTTTTCAAATTATTTAAACAAAATTTTAGAGAGGTCTTATTTGAAAGTCTTGACCATCATGTGGAGAATTTAAATCATGAATTACCAAGATACCATTAAACAACTTTTTTAAAATGAGGAATCATTTTTCACAGTTTTGACTTGGTAGACCTCTCAAACATAAGTAGTTTTTCATTACCAATCAATATCAAATAACGCAGCTAAAATAATAAAAGTTTAACCACATTAATTAAGAACAAAATTATGACAATATAGTAAATTTCAGTGCAAAATATGAAGCTGTCTCGAAATTCGAGATTTTTGAATGTCGAAAAAGTTAGCTGTAGCTATAATGTAAGTGCATTCCAGTTTTTCTAGGATTATCATTCACCCAGAACTAATTTAAAAATTTCCTCATCAACAATGGAACATTCCCCTACTGAGACTGCGAACTTCTATCTCAATTGCCAAGCAAAGAGCACAAACACACATAGGAAGTGTTGTTACAGGAGAAAGAACACATTAAGTGTGTTACAGGAGAAAGAGTGGGGAGGGCCCAATGGCTGCTGTTAGTACTTGACCTGCCCAATCACATTAGGGAAAATGATGCTTATATTTAAAAGATTTTCCCATAACCTAAGACTAACTTCAATAAGCTTTCGATTAAATTTAAACTACTTATCTGGGGTAGAAAGACACACAGTGACTTTTGTAGGCAATGTAAATTTTGGTGCTCTTTAATAATACTTTTAAAACATATCAGTAAACTACTGTGATATCATCAAAATTTAACTAGATTCATACAGTACACTTGTAATTTCAAGCTTATATCACATGATAAACGTTGCTTTATTGTAAAGATTTTTTTGTAAGGAAGTTTCTGTACGCATAGTCTACGTCAAGTGTTTTTGATTCAACAGCTGAAATAATCAAACTTCTCCGAAACCTAAAACCACCGCAAATGAAAAAAACTGCTACCCAAAAATAAAAAACCTATCAAAACAGAAAATAGGAAACAAACAGCGCAAAAAAGGAAAAAATAACTAAGTAAAAATTCCTTGCAAAAGCTTTTAAATAGTTAATTCTTGATTTCACTGCTCTCCATATGCTAAAAGTTAATACTACTAATAGTAAAATCTAGCTAGCTACATTTATTGTGAGAAAGAAAACCACAGGGTATATACCAAACTTCATAAACATCTAAAACCACCGAAAAGTCAAAAACCATCAAAACAGAAAATTGGAAACAAACAGCCCAAAAAAAAGATACTTGCAAAAACCTTTAAATAGAATTATTGATTTCACTGCTTTCCATAGTACCATAAGTTAATAATATAATAACATAAGTGTAACACTTCCTATTCTTCACATGCAAAAGTTTTACAGAGCTATTCACAAGACAGACTGTATTACCAGCTTCGTCACCATTTTACATCCGCTCGCTCTCGCGTCACATGTAGCCTTTGACAGTACCTCGCTAGGGGGAGATTTTTCTCTTGTGATGATGTCACTTCGTTACTAGCTCTCAGTAAAATATTCCCCAAAGTGACCAACTTATGATACTACTAATAGTAAAATCCATCTAGCTAGGTATCTTGTGAGAAAGAAACCACAGGGTATACACCAACCCATTATGTTGCAACTTTGAATATTACAAATTTGCTTTTTTAGACAAGTACACCTTTGAATATAATGTCCTTAGGCCCATGCCTACTTTAATTATGGGGGGCTATGTTCCAAGTAAGGTATCAAGCTAACATTTTTTTTAAAACAAAGTTTACAGCCACCTTCAAACAATGGCTTTAGATGTGAGAAACAATATTTTTCTTTGTGATGGCAGAAGTTCATGCAGTAAATTTTCCTGTAATAAAAAAGGAAAGGCAAGGAAATTCTAGGGATGCAATTTACAACATCCACCAACCACACCAAAGCTGCAAAAGTAAATTTTGAGGAATATTGTACTCTTAAACTTGGCATCAAATGCTCTTCGTTAAGTAATTTTCAGAAGAAAACGTTATCACCAAATTTTTGTTTACAAAATTACTTCAACATTAGAAAATGAAAACTACGTAGTTATTTCAGCCACAAAGAAATTGAAACAATTGACGTAATATTAAAAAGAATATGTAACAATCACCCGCATGGGGTAAAGAATTAAAGGAGAGGGTACTTCAATCTAAAAGTTCAAAATGCCTCAAAGCATAAGCATACAATACCTGTGACATTTGGGGACGAAGGCTTATTTCTTTTAGATCTATACAGCCTTGTATAAGTTTGTTTAATAGCTGGCATAACAATACCCCATCTCTTAGGGTATGAGCCAAGTCTATCACTTGAGAAGTTGGCCATGTTACTTTATGATCTGGTGGAAGCACTTCACACTTTATTAACCAACAAGAACATTCTCTCCATAAAGTATCAGCCATAATTAAAGAACATAATATTTTGGTTTTTAATGACTGATTATAACTGAAATATTTCAAGATCTGTGTAAATTAAAAGCAGCATTTGCAGCCTTTAAAAAATTATAATGAATTGCACCAGGTTATAATGGCATTCCACCCCTCAAAGAATGATCGGATAATCTTCGAATAGCCGATAAATATTACAATTTTGAGGGATTAACCAATAACAAAGCTCATGCCCCGATTAGTAGTGTCTATTCTGACGTCTCCTATGGAAATAGCCTAATGACTATTATCACTATCCCGTTCAAATAGCAAAATGGCTATTATTACGGGGCATAAAAATAGTTACCAGGCTATTTCCACAGGGGGCGCGAGAATAGTTAACAGCTTTAAAGCTGCCTTGGAAATTAGGTTGTTTTTTAAACTGGCCCTTGTGACCTTCGGAAGTTCGCACCCCTACATTTATCATTATTTAAGTGGTCTTTGGGCCAGTGACCCCTTGCTCTTATTTTTTACTAGCCCCAATGTGTTTGTTCCAATATTAGAAGAAATTATTTACACAGTAACACAAAGCCCTCCCAGGCTTAATCTAACATCGTAAGTATTGGTAAATATTTTTTTATTAATTGTTTAAAATAGTTAACTTTAATTTAACACAGTACAATCAGATTTGCTTTGAACTTTCAGGTTGATAAGTTGCTGAACTTCCAGCCTCCAATTGACTAGTAATTATTAAATTGGTCCAAGTTGAATTTTCATAAATAGGTGGAATTAATCATAGAAATCTCATAAGTAACTAGAATGCTGCCGTGTAACTGGCAAATGGGCCAAACGCCGTGGCAGACGATAGCCATATCTCAGCCAATCAGAGCTCAAAGAGTGGTTCTACCAAGAATTTAATGTCACCAGAGAGAATGACGTCACCTATCTCCCGCTATAGTAGCGTATCCAAGGAGGACCAGGGAACCCCTACTTTTTGAATAAAAAATCTGACCCAGTGACAACCACTTTTTTCCAAACCTGGTTTAAAGGTTTAACTAGTATAACCAGATTGAGTTGGGAATATTCATCTAAAGATCCAATCAAATCTGCTCCCCGCGAAAGAAGTTTTTGAAAATTACGAATGTGCATGTGCTGTCCATAGATATAGGAAACGTATATAAAGGTCTAGATAAAATATTTCAAAGGGAGTGAATACGGAGGTGACAGCTAGCAGAAACGCGTAATTTCTGCAGGCTATCCTTATAAAGCGCTATCTATCGGTAAGAAAGCTCGTGCTATCGTCGTGAGAGCCATTTTCTTCGGCTTAAAAATTATACTAAAAGTCACCAACAGATGGCGTCTAAAGACTACGGCCTGCGGAAAGGTCAAGCACTTAGTACTAAAATGCTAAGCGAGCTCGAGCTCTTGGTCACGTGCCTTCCTCGGTGTCTGCTAGGTGTCAATTCCGTATTTTATGTTAGGCTTAGACGCCCCGAAATTTGAAATTTTTCTAGACCTTTATATACATTTCTTATATCTATGGTGCTGTCTCCTGACTCTCCTCTAAAATGACGAGAAAACGTAATGATATGACCCGTGGCGCCATCTACGTAAGATAATTTTTAGATTTATAGAAAAACCAACGAACGATTTTTACTTCATTATTCATCTATATAACTTCTATTTAAAAATGAATGCTTTACATTATCTGCGTAGTCCTGAGTGTGAGTTTATTACTCCTAGCTGATACCGCTGTGAGACTCCGACCGTCCGATGGAGTGGACAATTGTGGCTGCTGGTTAAAAATGGCCCTAAATGGGTTAGAGTGTGCAATAACTTGTGACTTTACCGGGGAGTCGGGGTCCGGCTCTTGTAACCCATAAGGGTGGTGGCGCACTGGGAGATGTTAGTTCTGATCAAATGGTCCTATCTCCACCTCCGACTTCGGTCAGGTTTGGGCTGGATACTGAACTTCGTTTCAGGCTAAAGGAGAGGGTCCAGGCAAACTGGCCGCCTCGACGGATTGGGTAGCCTGCTGTGTGGCGGCACGGTTATCCTGTTTCCCGGCCTTTTGGGGCCCACCGGGATCTCCGGTGCCAGCTGTGCCGGGTTACTTGGGCTGCTGTGTGCTCGTCGTTCCCCTTTAGGAGCTCTCTCCAAAGGGTTTGGCTCCTTACCTACGTAGGTAGGGCATGGCCAACTTCGCCCGCTCACTACGCTCGCACCAGGCGGCCTACCCAAAGAATTTCAAATCCATGTATTGGCGCGAAATAAAAGTTTGGTTTTTAGTGTGTTCGACGGCCGTCGGGAGCGCCACTTCCGGACCTTAAAGTCGGCTACTTTTATGATATAAAAAATATGGTTTTCTATGGCGCGAAACTTGACCGTAATGAGTACATAGTACTGAAAATTATTTAAAAATCATAAATTTATAGTTATTTTTTACATAGGTTTTACCTTAAAAGTTCAATTTCCATATACTTTCCCTCAAATACTTCATTACTTAGGTAATTTTTAAATAGTATGTCTGAATAGTTAAGCCTTATCGGGTTATAGATTGGTCGTCTTCTAAAACTATTTTCGCGGCGGGAAATTTGAACCATTGATAATTACTTCATGCTGGACGGTATTTGATTAATGTAAAAAATATTTTATTTTCCAATTATTATTTTAAGTTGTTACATATCAATAATTTTTGTAGAAATTAACCAAAAATGCCTTCGTGTTGTGTTCCCTATTGTCCTTCTGTAAAAGGCAAAACACCTGGAGTTTCTTTCCATGAGTTTCCTTCTGATGGGTTGTTGAGGGGCATGTGGCTAGAAAAAAGAAAAAATTTATCGGTATAATTTTCAAATAAATGACAAATCAGAATCGAGCGTTGTATGTAGTTTACACTTTTGTGAAACAGATTACCGTAAAGGTCTTAAATTACGAAAGCTTGAAAAAACGGCAATACCTACGGTATTCCCACAGTATCCAACTTATATGATACCAAAACAGCCACGCAAGAGGAAACTTCCCAATAGAAATAAAAATGGTTCAGATCCACCAACTAAAACACTACGCACTGATGCAGATAATTTCACATCGGTAATTAGAATTGTATCTCCTGACAATCAAAGCCAAGCTGCTGAAGGCTGTGCTAATCCTGCAATTGAAACGCCCACTAGCAGCCAGAAAGATCAAAAACCTGTAAATACAATTCCTATTAATTTGGAAATATTGAAAAGGAATTTGCGTAACCTTCGCACAAAAATATGGCGTTTAAATAACAAATTGCAAGACCAACAAGATAAAATTGATTCTTTAGAAACTAATCTCCAACATTACACTAAAAAACCTTTTCAAAAACGTACGACTATTATTAATGATGCTGAAGCAGAAGATGACGAGGCCTTATTTCTGCTTGACTTAGTCAGCAACTACAAGAAAAAGAGACCAGCTTGGAACACCAACACTGTCAGGCTGTGTACACTGTGGTTTATTATTTCACCAAAGGGCTACAGACACCCTCGGACAGCTGGCTACTTAAGATTACCCGCAAAGAGCACTCTCAAGCGATATTTAGGGGGAATCAATGGTGAAACTGGTGTTACAGCGTTAATTAAACAGAGGCTGCCCGCTGAAGCCAATAAAGTAGATCCAAAGCACAGGATTGTATCCTTAATTATTGATGAGATGTCAATCAAACCTCAGCTCATTTTTGACAGAAGACTCGATCGTATATTTGGCTTCAAAGATACAACAAGACACATTGCCATGAACAACCCTAGTACCAGCAATTCCGAGCCACCTACAGCAATACCCAAAGATCCCGAAGTAGCCAATCAGCTTTTGACTTTCTTGATAAGTGGTATTTCAAAATCTTTCACCACATTAGCGGCTTTCTTCTTTTCCAAACAGTTAATGGGGAAAGACCTTTACGACCTAACCCTTTCGGTAATTCGAGACGTAGAACAATGTGGCTTTTTCATTTTGCGGGTAGTTACTGACAACCACAAAACAAATGTTGCCATGATGAGAAGGTTATGTGGAACATCCGGAAGTGTCCATATTAGCCATGAAATTCCACACCCACTCAATGATCAAAGACTACTGTTCCTAAGTTTTGACCCAAGCCACGCCTTTAAAAACTTGCGTAACAAATTATTAGATGCCAAAAGTCAGGAGGATTCTGATGATATTTCTGGGAAATACGTGAAAAACTTATATGAGCTCCAGACAGATGAAAATATTAAGGCAGTCCGAAATCTCACCAGAAAATGCGTTTATCCTACTAATATTGAGAAGCAGAATGTGAAGCGAGCTATGGTTATTTTTTCAGCACCTGTAATTGTAGCGCTTGAACACCTTAAAAAACACAGTGGCAGTCATCCAAAGGCTTATTTATTCAAAAATGCAGGACCAACAATTGAATATCTGAAAGCTGTCAAAAAGTGGTTTGAAATACATAATATTTGTAATCGTCAGCACAGCATACAATCCCGCAACTTGGACAAAGCACCCTTTCTATCCATGGATGATGAACGTCTTGACTGGCTCCAAAATGATTTTGTTAACTACATAGAGGACATACAATACAATAAACAACCATGCTTTTTCACTTCGGAGACATTCCATGCTGTCACTCTTACCTCCAAATCAACCGCAGCGTGCGTAAACTATCTCCTCCAATCAGATTTCCCATACGTACTGACAAGATGCCTTACAAGTGACACTATTGAAATGTTTTTAGCATACTTCATCAGAATGCTGGAGGAAATGACATGTTGGATGCGAGAGCCACAATTTTCAATATAGAAAACATTTTACACAAGGGAACTCTGAAGTTTAAAAAATCTGCATCTGCAAATTGGGATGATTTTGACCAACTAGATGAGGAAGAAAGAATCGTGCCGGCAAACATTGTACTACCAGTTAAAGTTACTGGCATACTGGATGCGTTGAGTAAAGAGCCTGACACGCAACGAACCACTTTAAAATTGGCAAGTTTGGCTTACGTGGCTGGTTTTGTGGTACAGAAAATGGAGCAAGCTGAATTTTGTAGCTCGTGTCTCGATTGCATTTCCGGACCCTGCTCAAATTCACCACTTTTAGACTTAATTAAAACATCCGACAGAGGAGGCCTTAGTTACCCAAATAAGGATTTTGTAATGGTTCTTTCGGTAGTTTTGAGCTTTATTAAGGCAGCAGTTCCTTATTTACGAGAATCACCAAGAATTAGCGAAAAAATTGAAGCTCACCTGCTGCCGAAACTTTCCATGTGTCCAATTTTGCAGTGCAATCTTAATGTTGCTCATGCCTCAATATTTGCCAAATTTATGTGACAAAATAATACCACCCGTAGTTGATAACATAACTAGGACAATTTCAGCACGATTTAAGAAAGTAAAGGAACTAGTTTACAAACCTCAATCGAGAAAACTTCTGAAAATGTGAAGGGCTTTCATTGTTTCCAGGATTCTTTCATATCTATCATTCATAATCAACAGTTTACATTATCTACCATTCATAATCACCAGTTTACATTATCTACCATTCATAATCACCAGTTTCATTCGTATCTAACAGTATTCATATTTACCAGTGTTCATTCAAATCTACCAGTATTCATATTTACCAGTGTTCATTCAAATCTACCAGTATTCATATTTACCAGTGTTCATTCAAATCTACCAGTATTCATATTTACCAGTGTTCATTCAAATCTACCAGTATTCATATTTACCAGTGTTCATTCAAATCTACCAGTTTTCATTCGTATCTACCATTCATAATCACCAGTTTTCATTCGTATCTACCGTTCATATCTACTAGTGTTCATACTTATTTACCGTTCATATCTACTAGTGTTCATACTTATTTACCAATGTTCATTATGTTTTCGTTCATTATCACTATTATCAGAAATACATGAACCGAAATTATCAGCGAGCATATTTTTGTCGGACGGCAATTTCCCCGTGCGAAAGGGGAGGGTTAAATAGCGAGGCCTTGTTAATTTTCCGCCTCCCGCGACTACAGGGAAAATTTCGAATGCACCACGGGTAACTAGACCGCCATCTAGTGAGGCTAAGATAAATTATTTCATCGAAGAAGATCGTGAGGAACCGTCAGGAACGTGGTCTGTAAACCAAGGCTTAGCCGTGTTTTGTTTTTGATAGAGGGCAGTGGAACTGTGGAAGGCGATAGCTGCAGCAGCTGTTCAATATGGAAAAAGTAGATGAATTAAAAACCTTTTCAACTAATCTCAACAGACCATTTATGTATGAAAGAATAGTTTTATTGGAGCTACTTAAGATATATGAATCCCAGATAAAAATATTTAGGCCTGCAGTAGCAAACTAGCAAAGAATATGGGAAGACCAAATAAACAGAAGGCTACGGAAGAAGAAGAAACTGAAATAAACCACGAGAAAATAACTAGTATAAATAAGCAATAGAAATGATGATTTCGTTTACGAGTAAGGCTACCTTTATGTTGCTATTCAGATTTATATTTCAAATAAAACAAGTACAATTATTTTAACAAAATAATACAAATATTTATTGTTTATAATTCTTAACGTAGTCAAGTTAGACTAGTTTTTATTAGTCGTTAACTGGGCTTCATTAATTAATAACAATTAACTGATTACGATGATATTTGTTTGTGCTATTCTTTCCTTGGACGTGTTTTCTAATAGTGACAGCCTTTTTTCCACAGACACATGATGCACTTGTAATTTTTCTCCAGCAACATATTTTATTTATTTGTTTTTCTAGAAAGTTTCGCTCGGCCGTCGCCAGGTAGCGTATTCAAACCTTCGCCGCGGAGGTGGGGAAATTCTCTTTTCGAGGAGGGGAAGATGACACGTGGCCACTAAGGTGGGGGAAAACGGGGAACTTGCCTCCCGTGTTAGAGGAATAGGACGCTGATAATTTCGGTTCATGTATTTCTGCTATTATTCCAACTATATATGTCACTATAATTTAATGAAAAAAAAAGCAATTATTAACTTTTATGTCAAATAAATTATTTCTTAAAGATATTAAAAGTATTTTTTATATTCGTTACACTAAAATTTTAGTTGCATCATATTAATATCAGTTTAACTACTTGCCATCAATTAGTTTTAAATCCAACCCCAAACATTTGATGAAAGATTCCACATGTTGGTTTGTTTACATTCCATTCTAAGCACGTGATTTTCACTGGCGCCTCAGCGGTGGCACTTTTGGTAATAGTCGATCTCGGCTGGAAAAATGAATTGGAAAATTTTGAAAATGGTTATAAATCATGCAAAAAGGTTTATTCTACCTCTGACATCGACGAATATATCGAATAGCTTTAAATAATTTCCTTAAATAAAGAAAAACCATAATCGTTCCATTCGATTCTATGCTAATAGTTAGGTCCGGATGTGGCGCCAGCGCCTCCGTAGCGGCAAAGAACGAGTTTCGCTATTTTTGATCTTTTGGGTAGGCCGACTGGTGCGAGCGTAGTGAGCGGGCGAAGTTGGCCATGGGTAGGGTGTCGGCTGGAGTTGCTATAACATCCACTCTTAATCCCACTGCTGTGTGCTAAGTGGGAAATGGGAAATGGTCCACCCATTGCTGCACCTTCTGCTGGGTTGAGTGGCTTGCATCAGTAGTAGGGTTCTGCTACCCATGCTGGATTTGTCACCTGTCCGGGCTAGGTGGACGCTGGCGTAGGGCACTATGATGATAGGCCTCCGGTGGTATGGTCTCTGTTACTAGGTACACCGGGCTATAAATTCTGACACACTGTTAAAAATGGCGTCTTAGGGCCCGTTCCAGAGACGAAAAACTTTCGTAAAGTTACGAAAAAGGGGGCGTGTCTAGTAGAAATACGAAACTTTTTCAAAAACGCGTTCCAGAGACGTTTTACCGAGACAAACGGCCGTATTCTGCATGACCCCGCAAGTAAGAAGGGAACCGCCTACTTGCTTCGGCCCCACCATTCGACGAGAGCTCACCGATTTCCCTCTTCTTTCCCCTCTTGCTTGGCCAATTGAAGGGTTGCTTTAGTGTGACGTATTACTTGTTTTTAATTCCCAACTTCCGGTTAAAATTTTACGACATTATTAATATCATTTGTAAAGTGAATTTTGCCGAAACTGCAATGGGAGTTATTGCTGCTGTCGTGGGAATTGAAACGATAGGCTTAGCGGAAGAAGTAAAATTTTTTAACGAATTTAGCATGGAATTGAGAATGTTTAGCTAAGCGCATCATTGAAGAACCAGGTATTTAATATGTACTTTACAATCGTTGAACATAAGGTTATAATTACTTGGCGTTATTTTTTACAGATAAGGCTCTTTTCAACGTGTTTTGTCTAGTAACCGCGAAACTGGGCTACGTTCAGTAACGCTCAGGTACAAAATGATAAAATTGAAGAGCCAATGGTACAATACTCTTTGTAAATTACGATTACATTATAAATTTGGAAATACAAATATTTTTATTTGCAGATGCATACTACCGAATGAACTTAATTAAAAATGCTGAATGTAACAATTATCTCCTCGCATATTACCACTCTTTATATATTCCAGATTTTTCACAGAAAGCCCCTATTCAGATGTAAATACTACAAGGTACTCCTCCGTACGACACTTATTCAATAATATGTACAAGTGTTTTATTTTAAGTGGTTCATTTTTAAGTATGTCTGGATATTATCCGTTACCAGTATTGTTATTTCTAGCATCAGTTTTTCGGTTGTTCCATTATTTTCATATCAGATGAGGAAATTTTGGGAGCTAGCAAAGCAGATTAACCACGAGTGCAACTGTGTCCCATCGATTATTCTGCTTATAGTTATGAGCACTGCTTTTATGCCGCTGAAGCTCTTCACATTTGGGTTCATTAAGATGGGGAATAGAGGCTTCCACTTCCTGCACAGTATATGAAGGGTCTTCATCACTCATTTTTAAACAATTGCTTAGTGCTTAACAAAATATTTCACAAAATCGAATTGAGTCAAATATTTATTTCACAAATTTCTACACATTTTCCAAACAATGTACTAAAAACCTTTATTTATTTTTGTGATTGGGAGAAAAAAACCTGTAGGGATGGCGAATGGTTGAGCAGTTATTTTCATAGGTGGATTTAAGAGCCATCCCTATTTGAATACAGCCAATTATAGCAACATAAAAGGTGTAATTATCACCACCGCCTACATTTGGCTGTTGGAACAGAGCTCCAGCCGCTTAGTAGCTACTGATAATACAATCACTAATTCGCTACTCCTACAGGTTTCTATTTCGATATGGCTTATAGGTGCATAATTTTATATGGCCTACAGGTTCATATTTCTCGTTAGAATTTAATTCCATAAAGTAAACAAACTAAAGAATATTCGTCACTTGTTGGAAACTTCACGAAGCTCTTCCGTTTTTCCCGCGCAACTGAGTATTCAAAGTTGGCTGTACTTTTATGTAAATTTTATTCAATAAATTGTACACTAAAGCTGAATATGTAATAAATATATTGTAAAAAATAATTATTTTTATTCGGTTTTAATTTCAAACAAGATGCGGCCGTATTCTGCATGACCCCGCAAGTAAGAAGGGAAACGCCTACTTACTTCGGCGCTACCATTCGACGAGAGCTCACTGATTTCCCTCTTCTTCCCCTCTTGCTTGGCCAATTGAAGGGCTGCAGCGACGTCACTAGTGTGACGTGACTCTTGACGACCAATGTTCCGGAAATAACGTTAAAACGCCCCCTACACCAAAATTAAGCGTACAGTGTCATCTAGTGTTATTTTAGGGAAGATAATTTGCGATGCCATCTATTTTTCATTTTTTATTCAAAACTTTTGTAATGCCATCTTCTTACAAACAAAAAAGTAATAGCCCTAAAACAATGCCATCTACTTTAAATTTCATTAACTTTAGAACAACATCTTTTATGATAATAACAATAATTAAAAATAACCTTCCATAGTAATCTGAATCTTGTTTGAAATTAAAACAGAATAAAAATAATTATTTTTTACAATATTTTTATTACATATTCAGCTTTAGTGTACAATTTATTGAATAAAATTTACATAAAAGTACAGCCAACTTTGACCACTCAGTTGCGCGGGAAAAACGGAAGAGCTTCGTGAAGTTTCCAACAAGTGACGAATATTCTTTAGTTTGTTTACTTTATGGAATTAAATTCTAACAAGAAATATGAACCTGTAGGCTATTTAAAATTATGCACCTATAAGCCATATCGAAATAGGAACCCGTAGGAGTAGCGAATTAGTGATTGTATTATCAGTAGCTTCTAAGCGGCTGGAGCTCTGTTCCAACAGCCAAATGTAGGCGGTGGTGATAATTACACCTTTTATGTTGCTGTAATTGGCTGTATTCAAATAGGGATGGCTCTTAAATCCACCTATGAAAATAACTGCTCAACCATTCGCCATCCCTACAGGTTTTTTTCTCCCAATCACAAAAATAAATAAAGGTTTTTAGTATATTGTTTGGAAAATGTGTAGAAATTTGTGAAATAAATATTTGACTCAATTCGATTTTGTGAAATATTTTGTTAAGCACTAAGCAATTGTTTAAAAATGAGTGATGAAGACCCTTCATATACTGTGGAGGAAGTGGAAGCCTCTATTCCCCATCTTAATGAACCCAAATGTGAAGAGCTTCAGCGGCATAAAAGCAGTGCTCATAACTATAAGCAGAATAATCGATGGGACACAGTTGCACTCGTGGTTAATCTGCTTTGCTAGCTCCCAAAATTTCCTCATCTGATATGAAAATAATGGAACAACCGAAAAACTGATGCTAGAAATAACAATACTGGTAACGGATAATATCCAGACATACTTAAAAATGAACCACTTAAAATAAAACACTTGTACATATTATTGAATAAGTGTCGTACGGAGGAGTACCTTGTAGTATTTACATCTGAATAGGGGCTTTCTGTGAAAAATCTGGAATATATAAAGAGTGGTAATATGCGAGGAGATAATTGTTACATTCAGCATTTTTAATTAAGTTCATTCGGTAGTATGCATCTGCAAATAAAAATATTTGTATTTCCAAATTTATAATGTAATCGTAATTTTCAAAGAGTATTGTACCATTGGCTCTTCAATTTTATCATTTTGTACCTGAAAGCCGCTTGTGTTGATGAGCGTTACTGAACGTAGCCCAGTTTCGTGGTTACTACACAAAACACGTTGAAAAGAGCCTTATCTGTAAAAAATAACGCCAATTAATTATAACCTTATGTTCAACGATTGTAAAGTACATATTAAATACCTGCTTCTTCAATGATGCGCTTAGCTAAACATTCTCAATTCCATGCTACCTTCGTTAAAAAAATTTACTTCTTCCGCTAAGCCTATCGTTTCAATTCCGACGACTGCAGCAATAACTCCCATTGCAGTTTCAGCAAAATTCACTTGACAAATGATATTAAAAATGTCGGAAAATTTTAACCGGAAGTTGGGAATTAAAAACAAGTAATACGTCACACTAAAGCAACCCTTCAATTGGCCAAGCAAGAGGGGAAAGAAGAGGGAAATCGGTGAGCTCTCGTCGAATGGTGGGGCCGAAGCAAGTAGGCGGTTCCCTTCTTACTTGCGGGGTCATGCAGAATACGGCCGTTGGCCGAAAAAGTCTAGTATCTTCTACGACAGCTCAGGAGCTATCGTAGAGCTCTCGTAAATGCGTTTGGAGGCGAAAATAATCATTTTTTAGAAAATGGCGGTGGAATTTCTTCGAGCTAACGAGATAAATGAAGGTGTAAACGTTGCCTCCGTTATATCAAGGCCTGGGTTCCCTCTTTCCTGAGCATTGTACTACGAGTTATTCCCCCCCTGTTTGAAGTTTCCTATTTTTCCCAATAGATGGCGTTCGTTTCCATTGCGTTTAAATTTTAAGTTTCGTTCGCATTGGTCCTGAAAATGTATTAGTTCATCTACACGGCCAATATTAGCCAACTTCAGTTTATGAATTTTAACAATTTGTGAATTAATAAATGTATTACTCTTATTAAGGCTTATGTTAAATAGAATATAGTTTATGTGTAGTTGATAGTTTCATGATGGTCAAATAATTGATTCAATTGGTTTATTAAAATTTTAAAATCAACATTTTTAATACAGGAACATGAAATCAGATACTTGTTTTCCAAAATATCACTAATGGGAGTAGAAAGATATATTCCATACCTACCACCCACATACATATCAGTTTTTTCCTAGTATTTCAAACTTTGAGAACTTTTCTAGATAAGGGCTTGGTGTTTAATTTTTTTTTCTTTTCTTTTCGATCTGAGGCATCTTTCGCGTGATTATCTAAAAGAGCTCTCAAGAACTTCTCTAGAAGGATTTTCCGTAAATCTTGACTTTCCCGTGATGAGAAATTCTTGCATTCGTTGCACATTAGGGGTTTTTCGAAGTAAGGTAGAATTTCTCTTACATATGATTGAAGCACTTGTACCCGAGGAAACAAATGGAGTGAGGATTGCACAAATTCCGTTACAAGGGCCAATAATTTAATTATCATTCGTGAGGGATATTTCAAGCCTCCTCTATCTTGAGCATTAATTAAAGCAAATAACGGAGATTTACTTTGCGGCTGCATCATTTTGTCCAGACAAAACTCACAGTCAGTCCTTTCTTCGGCACATTTTATTATGTACCCACCAACCATAGCAATGGAGCAATTTCTTATTGAGACAACAGGGCTTTCTGAAATTTAAAATGAAGTCATTTGCTTTTGAACTTATGGAGTTTTAAAATCATAATATTACCATTTGGACTTGTTTTCTCCATTTCATGTAATATGGTTGTTAGGTGAGGAGGCAATTTGATTAACACTATTGATGTGGCAGTTGGATGACTATCTCCAAGACTTATTTCGTGATCAGACGCAACTAGAAACAAATTTTGAAATTTGAGGACGCTCAATCACATTATCATATTAAATTGAATAAAAACTAATATACCATTAGCAATTGATTTAGAACCATTTCCACAATTTGATGAACTGGATGCCTTCAAGATTCCAATTTTCAAATGGTGTTCTATGCTGAGGGTGCAGGCACGGGCATCCATTTGATCGTTGAATCCTCCACTACTCCTTATATGACTAAACGTCTCTTCAATGGTATCACTTGAAAATTTTCTAGTGAAAATGTAATGAAAACCATTTTCCAATAAATATTTTACAAGTGAAATAGTGGATTTGGTGGTAACGACTAGAGCTTCATACGTCTCATCTGTGAAACAGTCTGATTTGTCATACGCTTGTGCATTAGTTTGAATAGCTTCGATAAAAGGTAGAAATTCTTCAGCGAGCCAAACAAGCCTTTCATCATCAATAGATTCGAAGGGGAGTTTATTCTCATTTCTCATATGTATGGCATAAGTCTTGTTGTGAATGTCATGTACTTCAAACCATTTGCGGACCATCTCCATAAAGTAGATTGTACATTCCAAATCAGCTCGTTCTTCAGGTTTGCACGTATTGAGCCTTAGAGTTGTTTTTAAAGCTGCTGTCATCGGATGAGAGAATAATAGTACTGCTCTTCTTACATTCATTTTTTCAAAGCTCGTTGGGAAAACCATTTTCCTAGTTAGAAATCTTACTGGTTTCATTAACGCATTGCTTTGAGCGAGATATAAGTCCGTGACAAATTTGGGGTTAATTAGAAGGGCAATAAACACCATAATACGGTCGAGGAATTGATTTCTTATATTTTTTATTATATGACTTTGATCAAAGGCGATGAACATTTTCCTAGCTGGATCTAAGGGATGTACTATTTCGTGATGTAATTGTCTGTCACTAGAAAATTTCTTAAACGCTGCGGTATTAATCTTTGCGTTGTCTGAAACAAGCCGGACAACAACGAATCCACAGTCTTCCACCGCTTTAATCACCTCCAATGTAATTTTGTGAAGCTCTTCCGCTGTCAATTTGGCGGTAAAAAAATAGGCCACGGGAAGTTTAAAATTGGTTGAGAGACCCTGGAACACAAAACACAACAAATGTGTAGCTAGCTGGTCACCTATTCCGTTTTCATCTGTTGTGCTTGTTTCACCAAAATATCGATCCATTTTTCTGTCATATAATAACTTTGGTTTAATGGCCATTTCATCGTGCATTAAAGATCCTAATATTTCATTTGGATGCTTTAATTTGGAAACCTCGGCAATGAGACGGTCTTTGGCAATCTGTGTAATACCGTCAGCTCCACTTGAATTGCCCAGAAATTTTCTTAACGTTGTACGTTCCGGTAAATGTAAAATATCCAAATCTCGGATAAAGTTATACGTAGCTGTAGATTTCTTATAAATTAAACAACAAATCTTCAAGGTTGAATGTTTATACGGTAAAGACTTTTTACCGTAGGCGAGTACTTGTTCAATTAAAAAATTGGCTCTTACATCTCCACTCATACTCTCGCCCATAATCTTTCGCAGTTGGGTATATTCCTTTCTTTGGTTCTCTTCTTTTTGTTCCTTGATTGTTTCTTTTAAGCTTGCAATTATTTTCCTTTGAGCTACAACTTGCTTTCTCAATTTATAATTGTCTCTTACATATTTACGTTTAGAAGTTACGTATGGTGTCTTTCGTACAACAGGAGACGCTTGAGTAGTGGCATCTCTACATGAAATTAAAGGGACAACTTCAGCTAGAGTAGATTTTTCTGGAATCACAGATTTAGCTTGGACTAGGGATGTAGTTTTGACTAGAGACGTTGTTTCTATTTGAAGAACGACTTTGTTGTGAGGAACTATAATGTCTCGAGGAACAACTACGTCTTGAGGAACTATTACGTCTTGAGGAACAATTACGTCTTGAGGAACAATTACGTCTTGAGGAACAATTACGTCTTGAGGAACAATTACGTCTTGAGGAACAATTACGTCTTGAGGAACTATTACGTCTTGAGGAACTATTACGTCTTGAGGAACTATTACGTCTTGAGGAACTATTATGTCTTGAGGAACTATTATGTCTTGAGGAACTATTATGTCTTGAGGAACTATTATGTCTCGAGGAACTATTATGTCTCGAGGAACTATTATGTCTCGAGGAAAAACTACGACTTGAGGAACTATTATGTCTCGAGGAACAACTACGTCTTGAGGAACTATTATTTCTCGACGACTAGCTTTCTCTTGACAAATGACTTGAGGGCTGGAAGTGTATTCGTAAGTTTTATTCATCACAGGTTGCATATCCATGGTTCGAATATGTGATGTGTTGTCATTGCACTGTTTTTTTTCAACTTTGGAATGAATAATATCTGATACTCTGAACAAAGCCTTTTTTAGCTTTTCTCGAGCTGAAATAACAGGTGTGGTTTGTACATCAGTCCTTGGAATATTTCCCACTGGAGAAAGAGGGATTCTTCTTTCGCAAGAGTTCTTAAACATCTTTTGGGGATGAGAATCAGAAATTTCAAATTCATTTAGCGAAATATGGGGCACAACGTAGTTTAAAAGACGTTTTCGACTAGTTGATATACTAAAATCAGACTTGTTAAAATGTTTGCTACAGATTTTAGCATCTCCTTTATTTGATATAAGTTCCTCATGAAATGAAAGATCGTCATCCTGTTGGACGTTAAAAATTGCACAAATCCATTTTTTTCTCATTGACATTTCCTTAGGAAATGAATGGAAACTTATATTTTCCTCTTGACCAATTTGGCGTTTCTTTACTCTCTTCCAATCACTTTGTTTGCAATTAGGAACTGAGCAGACAACCATTTTATATTACTACAAATGTAATTAAACGTTTGTTAATATGTGGAATAATATACAATTAGTTAAATACTTACTTATTAATGACCACCACGGCGAATCATTGGAAGAAAGATCCAAAGTACAACTTTGCAAAAAACGAAATGCGCACGCTCTAAATTTCAAATTTCACAATGGTTCAGAGTGCCTCTAGCGAGAAATTGCGGCGTATTAGAAATCCACGGTGGGGGGGCGAAAATCTAAGCGTACCCAGGCCTTGATATAACGGAGGCAACGGTGTAAACAACATCGAAACAGGCATCCCGCTGAAAATAATGTATCGTGAGTGTCCCAATACTAAGAATTGATTTAAAAAAAATGATTTTTGGCACTACCAATGAAACATTTACCTGAAACCGCGTTTATTGCGCTACAAATGGGAATGGCCGAGGCCTGAATTGAAGGGCACTCCATAGATTCCGCTACGCAGGTAAGAATTCCTTTACCACTATTTTTATTTAATAATAAAACGAAACGAAGAAAGAACTATCTTTTCGTTTTAATAAATTTAAAATTATCTTATTGCAGATCCCCATAATCATCTGCTGTATTTGTTTTGGAAAGACGGCGAATTATTATCAAGTTGAGTGTTTGTCGAATCGTTCACAGTGTAAACTTAAACAGCCAAATAATTTTTTGTATTACACCTTAATATTTTTACATATGCTCCACTTATAATAAAAATTATTTAATTCCTCAAATAGAAGTATTTATTTATAATTGTAGCTATTATTTAAAGAGAAAGGAAACACATCTCCCTTTTGACCTGATACCCAATGATAAAAAACTCCCTAAAATACTTAATACAATGTGTTTTGAAGCCCTAACAGCTTTTATGGATAAAAAATTACAGGAAGGTGATAACCACCCATAACCACCTTTGTAAAATATCCAAATGAAATTCAAATCTACCGCCAAACTGATATTAAGAGAAAAACCAGATGGAGACAGCTCCGTTAAAAAAAATCACCAAAACTTTGGTCAGCTGACAATAATAAAGAAATAAGTTTCATTGTTGTGGGAAGTTTTACATCTGAAAGCTAGAGAAAAGGTAATCGGTAATATTCATTAAGTTTATTTTAAAGGAGTAGACATACTACTGGTTAATGTAATTATGTTTCAGGGTTATTAATTATTCGTTTATAAAGGCGAGATCACTGAAGTTAAATTTTCTTTTCAGTCCGAACAAGAGAGTTGTGTATGGCCACCAGAATTTTATTGGTATTGTCCAAATGACTCAAAAAGGAGAGAGAAAATTGAACATGTTGAGCTACCATTTCGTTTAGAATCATTTTCTAAAGCCCATTCAATCGTTCTTGATTATTTTCTACTGACAGGGCAACGTTGTCTAATGTTTCAGCATTGCTAGTAGCAATGGGTTCGGAGAACACAGGTAATGTTTCTTATGGCTTCTTTTATCACCTTTAACACGTATACTAAATTATTACTTATATGTAAATTTATGTCTATCTGTTTTTCAGGGAATGTAGGAAAAGAGCACCATTAACAATACCACTTTTGAAATTTCTCCTACCGTTGGCCTAGGCGGATCTAGAAGTGGTTTTTCAGCCCTTGCGTCTATTTAAAAATGTAACTGAGCTATATCTGCTAGTAAGTAATATACCTTAACTGATTTTTTCTAAATATACCCATTTCATTGGCAATATTTTGCTTTGTCAATCTTTGTTTTTTTTTTCATTGTGTTGTCATTAATATGGGAAGCTCAATTAAATTTAAATTAAATATTGATCACCTCTACTTTCTAGAAATATTTTGCCGTCTCTTTGAAGCCAAATGAAAGGGAGCACTACCATCCACGCTCGGTGGAGTACTCGTAAGAGTAATGTGAAAACACCCCGCACTTGGCATACCAATAAAAACACCACTTGTTCGGGCTAGTGGTGGACATTTCTGATCCTTATGATATCTTGGCCTTTCACTATTCTCATAGGCCGTGGCTATTCTCACGCCCCCCGTGGAAATAGCAAAATGACTATTCTCACGGGGGGCGTGAAAATAGTCATTAGGCTATTTTCACGTCCCCACGTGACAAGCAGAGCCAACCAATCAGAACAAAGTATTAGAAGTATACTTTTTAAAATATCGTTCAATTTCAAACGGTCATGTTCGAATTAAGGGGTAAGTAATTATTTATTATAACATAGATTAAAGTACCCCATACAAACAAATATTATTAAATTATGTTACGTGAATGCTCATACTATCATATAAAAATATAATTGCGCAGTTTAAAATTTACTAGAATATTGCAGAAGATAATGCCAATAGTTTTCAGATGCTTATTCCATGGTTGTTATTTTCACACCCCTATCATTTCAATATAAATATACAATTCTACAGCTTGAAAATATTTTATTCTTATAATTTAATGTTTCTACTTTCATTAAAAAATACGTTTTGGCTAGTTAAAACTGTTAGAATATTGTAAAGAATGAGTATCAAATGAGCTGCCAAGCAGCTAGGACTAGATTTCTGATGCTTATTCCTGTGTTGTTATTTTCACACCCCTATCATTTCAATATAAATATACAATTCTACAGCTTGAAAATATTTTATTCTTATAATTTAATGTTTCTACTTTCATTAAAAAATACGTTTTGGCTAGTTAAAACTGTTAGAATATTGTAAAGAATGAGTATCAAATGAGCTGCCAAGCAGCTAGGACTAGATTTCTGATGCTTATTGCGTTGTTGTTATTTTCACACCCCTATCATTTCAATATAAATATGCAATTCTACAGCTTAAAAATATTTTTTCGTTCTAATTTAGTGTTACTTTCATTAAAAACTGGACCCCTAGAAGGACCATTTAAAGTTGGGTGTTCCATTCAACATCCCCATTAAAGTTTAACGATAGATTCCGAAATTGGGTAAAACCATCCCTACCATTATCAAACCTTAATATTATTTTGAGTACTTATGTAATTCAGGCATGCTTTTATTATTATTATTATTATAGTGGTGCAAATTTGGATTTTGATGGTGTAGTATTCAAATTTAGCGCCTGGCTTGTGAAAGCAATCCCGTTTGCTAGAAAGTCAAACTGCCAAAGTACGTCTAGTGCACGCTCGCTTGACGAAGTTGCTCAAATGTTAATTTATCTTTTTTTTTCCAGGGCTGCCGATTGTTATCATGTGTTCTCAAATGTTGCCATCAAACCTGAACTCATATTGACCTACAAAGTATGATTTTTGCTATTACTCCTATGGTTATTGTGTTTATATTATTTTTCACTTTGCAGCTTGAACCAAAAGGACCTACCAAGCTATGGGGGGAAATCCCAGTCCATTTTCCGGGATATCACACTATATTGAGACCTCTTTGTTTACGTCGTAATATGCCAAGACCGGAGCTTTAGTCAACAATTCTTTAGCGTTGTAAAAGCTTTGACAAAGCTGCTCAAATGTTAATTTTTCTTTTTTTTTCCAGGGCTGCCGATTGTTATCATGTTTCCTCTAATGTTGCCATCAAACCTGAACTCGTATTGATGACCTACAAAGTATGAATTTTGCTATTACTCGTATGGTTACTGTGTTTATATTATTTTTCACTTTGTAGCTTGAACCGAAAGGACCTACCAAGCTATGGGGGGAAATTCCAGTCCATTTTCCGGGATATCACACTTTATTGAGACCTCTTTGTTTACGTCGTAATATGCCAAGACCGGAGCTTTAGTCAACAATTCCTTTAGCGTTGTAAAAGCTTTGTCTTGACCGTCTTCCCAAACTGACTTCTTTTCTAATAATTTCCGTAACAGTTCGCTAACTGTGGACATTGCAGGCAAAATCTGTGCCAAATAATTTACGCATCCCAGGAAACTGGAACTCTTTTTTATCCTTCGGTCGACACATCTCTGTTATGGCTTGTACTTTCGCCGGATCTGATTTGATCCCTGTTGCTTTTATAATTTGGCCCAAATAAGTTACTTCTGATACTGCCAGCCGTATTTTACGTTCATTCAGAACCAAATGTGCGTGTTCTGCCTTCTCTAGCAGTTTCTTCAAGTTCGCATTGTGATATTCTTCTGGTGTCACGCCACGACCAATGACTACTTTATCATCTGCAACCGCGGGAAGACCTTACAACACCCCCCAAATTCGACGTTGAAACTCCTCTGGAGTCAAAGAAATTCCGAAGGGCACTCACTTATAAAAATACCTGCCAAAAGGAGTACCAAACGTGGTTAAGTGTTGACTTTCTTTTGCTAATTTGACTTGGTGAAAACCATCCTTCGCGTCCAAAATTGAAAAATCTTTGCTCCTCGTAATTTATCGGAGATCGTATCAAACGTTGGCATCTGTAAGTTACTCTTCCAGATCCTTTTATTTACAGGTGTTGTGTTTGTTTTTAATGTAGAGGAGCCCTAGTCATATTAAACAACATGTATTCGTATTTCTAAAAGAGTGAGACCAGATTGTTCTGCATTCCATCTCCTCTATTGTCCATTCCCCTCCCTATTCCTCTTTCTCCTCTCTTAACATGCATGTGTATATAACGTGATGGTTTCTTTTCTGTTCGGCTGGTTGGATTCGTACTGGTTGAAAAGTGGTTGAGGTACTTGCGGCATGTACTTTGGTTCTGTTTGGGTCTTTTTGTAAGCTCTAGATACTGTTGATGGCATGAAATTGAGACGAGACTGGATTGTACTCTGCTGTATTGGCGTTTGTGGAACTACAGGTAGTTGCAGTTGGCTTTGTGAAGGGTTTAATTGAACCGTGTGATGTGTTGCTTGTAAATTCAGGTTTTGGTTTATCACAGTCAGGACCGGACTGGCTAGTAGTTGGCCTCACCGGCTATGCAATCGTCTGGGCCCCATTTCCCATTAATGCCAAATTTTTCCTCTTTGGCCCCCAATTTGAGTTGGCCCCGATCTGACCGGCAATCGCCGGTTAGCCGCCCGGGCCAGTCCGGGCCTGATCACAGTCTTGTTTGTGATTAGATTCAGATTCCATCTTGCGTCTTCTGACTTGGTTAAAATGACGTTGGATATTTCCCTGTGGTCTT
Organism: Leiobunum rupestre; assembly: GCF_980474605.1. Taxonomy (NCBI): domain Eukaryota; kingdom Metazoa; phylum Arthropoda; class Arachnida; order Opiliones; family Sclerosomatidae; genus Leiobunum; species Leiobunum rupestre. The sequence goes on along the minus strand of NC_143394.1, from coordinate 23,145,623 downwards.
GCTATTTCGAACATAGTTGTCCCCAATTTCCTTATTATGTAGCCTTCATACCATTTATTTCCAATGCCAAAATTTCTGGCATATACTGGGTCAGATATTTGGTATTGCTGTTTGGAGGTGGGTTGATCATTTGTATTGGGGGAATTCGGGATCGCTGTCAGTTTATCTGAATGTGGTGGCTTTGTAGTTTCCTGTAACCATTGTGGAATACATAAATCAAGTCGAATTTTGATTTTCCTACCAAGCATTAATTCAGCCGGGGATTTTCCTGTATGGTTTTGGGTTCAGTGATGATTTAGTAAAACTCATGTTAGACGTGTGTCGATATCTCCTGTTTTGAAAATGTTTAACCCATGATTTAAAAAATCGATGCTTTCAGTGGTTCCATTACCAATTTCTTACGGGTAGTTTTGACAGTACGGACAGTTCTTTCCGCTTGACCGTTGCTTTCTGGGTGATAGGGTGCTGTCCGGAGATGTGTAATTCCATTTTGGGATGTAAAATCTTGGAATGATTTCCTTGTAAAACAAATTCCATTGTCTGTAACCAGCGTTGTCATTATACCAAAACGTTCTATATATTGGCGAAGTGAGTGAATTCCAGCGTCAGTGTATGTGGTTTGTGTTACTTCTAATTCGATCTATTTGGTATGTGCATCCACAATTATCAAAATGTATATGTTTTTGACTGGCCTGCAAAATCAGCATGAACTGTCTCTCCAGGTGATGCAGGTATGGGCCATGGAACATATTTAGTGCGAGGCATCGTTGAAGCTTGTTGACAAATCGTGCATTGCTTCACTTTGTTCTCAATATCTAAATCAATGTTTGGCCACCAAATCCGTGATCTTGCAAACTTGTGGAACTATGACTGTTGCCACGTAGAATATTATCAATGTTTGATAGACAATTTTGAACTCGTATGATAAGGTTTGAGTTCCGAAGAGACTTTATGCAGCCATCCTTCGCGCATGTAACAAGCAAGTGTTTTTAGTGTTTCGTCTGCTGTCGTAAAATTTATCATTTTGTGCACGGTGATTGAGCCTTCATCAATAGCTGTCAATAGTAACACGTATTCCATAGGCAGTGGCGTTACATCTGCTGCACCTGGTATCGGCAGTCTGCTAAGTGCATCTACATTGCAGTTGGATTTCCCTTTTCGGAATTTGAGTTCATACGTGTATGCTGACAGTAAAAGAGACCATCTTGGAATTCTAGCAGCTACCATAGGAGGTACCGGCTTGTTATGGGCTAATAGAGTGACTAATGGTTGGTGATCGGTATACAAAATAAATTTATTTCCATAAGTATAATCTCGAAATTTAGTCACTTCAAAGATGAGTACCAAACCTTCTTTTTCCAATTGCGAATAGTTGCGCTCTGCAGTAGTGAGGCTATGCTATTGGTCGTTCGATTCCGTTTATGACATGA